>NC_069510.1:14544006-14631506 GCF_027579735.1 Bombina bombina | reverse complement strand
TCTTTATTGCCGTACTTAGAGAGAATAATGGAAAATAAACATGTTGTACCTCTCTGTCACAGTGCCCCACTAGGAGTATTATTTTATCTAAACATTCTTATTTACATGTTTTTTGTGACCAGAACTTTATCCCTTCTGGTTACAAATGGACAAGATTGGAACACAGTTCTGATGTAAACAAATCAGAGAAATAGGAAGTCACATGATCACTGGTGCAATCATGTGACTACAATGCCACTGATTGGATCTGGGGACTGCTTCAAATGTTAGGACGTTCCATGCTGTCCTAACGGCATCAACAGTGTAATAGATGTCCAGTATAGGTGGCGATACAACAGGACAAATCAGCTATTTCAAATGATAAAATAAAGGTGAAGGAGCTATTTGTAAACAATTGTATACACTCCAGTAGATAAAATGGATAATTGGCAAGAAAAATATTATAGTTCATTGTTCCTTTAATGCTGCAATCCCAAGCTGATAATAATTCATCTCAACCTCTTACATACAATGGAAGAGCAGTGTAGCACGGTGCTAACATTTTACCTTTAAATTCCTGTTTAAAGAGAAATAAATCCAGTTTGTTTTTCTTTCATGATCCAGATAGAACATACAATTTAAAAACAGTTTTCAATGTACTTCTAGTATCTAATTTGTTTTCGTAAATCAGGTAGATAGGCCGAGTATTGTGCACGTCTGCAGCACTATATGTCAACAGTTTACAAGAATATTTTTAACAATGGTATACAGTTGCAAGAACACTAAATGGCAGCAGTGTCTGCAGACACGAGCACACTACCTACCTAGGTATGCTTATCAACAAATGGGTAATGGGAATGGATAATAAACGGAATATCTATCTTTTAAAACAATAACAATTCTATGGTAGACTGTCCCTTTAAACAAGAAATATGTTTATAAGTTATCCTTCTACTGGCCATTTAGAATCCACTGTCTGCCGATCAATGCTGACACTTATCTTGTTTTACCTATAGCTAATCAGAAGCTGTAGGGCCTTTTATCACACGCTCCCGACTGCTGGTCTCTGCAGGTGTAAGATTAGCAGTGCGCTCTATAACAAATGTATTGCAACCACAGAGACGGATCATAACAGGCTGTAGGGACCGTTTGCCATGGAGATTAATAGAGCAGAAGGGGATAGAAAGGTCACAATTGAAATGTGCACGGGTGCATTTGAATATTTAATAGAAGCATTGTTACAATATACTTCCGTTAGCTTATAATAAACGTTATTACTGTTTCAGTGGCATACGCACATATGCTGTGAGTCTCCCGTGTACCATTATTCAAGCTCGGAGAGCTGTCAGTGGTGATTATCATAGTGGTGACTCTCTGAGCAGGGGTGTTTTAGTGCTGGTGCACGTGCCCTAACAGGATATGTGCGTATGCTGCTGAAAACCAGTAATCATTTTTACTAGAAGCATTTTTACTAATGGAAGTACGGTATATTGCAACAATGTTTCTAGCCAAAATGTAACTGCACTCATGCACCTTTCAATTTTGAACTTTCTATCCCTTTAAGAGGATGTCTTTTTTTTTTAAACTATCATAAAAAAAAACTGGCATAAATTAAATTGATGAGTGCTGCAATGAAAAAGCAGGTTCTTGTTTAAAATGTTTCCTGCCCCTTAAAACAAGAAGGGGACAGACGTACGCTCTGACTTTTATAGCAAAACTCTCAAAACACAGATGAAAAGATGAAAGATTTCTTCTTACTTCAATCAAATCAGAGAACGCCCTGTGTATTGTGAGAGGTTAATTAGTTACTTCTCTTATAAACAATACCTGAGTAAAGACAGCAACGGTCTTGTAAACACACTGAAAACAAAATCCTATAGAAATGATGCGCATGGAATGTTACAATTCAAATGTATGAGCCTCACTTCCAAATACAGCAACTGAAAACCTGAGCTGTTAGTGATCATTAACCCCTGCAGCATATTGCAAAGCATTGAAGCCCTGAAACTTAAAGGACCAGTCAACACAGTAGATTTGCATAATCAACAAATGCAAGATAACAAGACAATGCCATAACACTTAGTCTGAACTTATAATGAGTAGTAGATTTTTTCTGACAATTTTAAAAATTATGTCTTTTTCCACTCCCCCTGTACCATGTGACAGCAATCAGCCAATCACAAATGCATACACGTACCATGTGACGGCCATCAGCCATTCACAAATGCATACACACTTATTCTTGCACATGCTCAGTGGGAGCTGGTGACTCAAAAAGTTTAAATATAAAAAGACTGTGCACATTTTGTTAATGGAAGTAAATTGGAAAGTTGTTTAAAATGGCATGCTCTATCTGAATAATTAAAGTTTATTTTTTATTGAGTGTCCCTTTAAAGGGACAGTGTAGTCAAAAATCAGAAAGTGGATGATTTAAATAAAGCATTATGTGTATGTAACATTTGTAAAATACCTGTATCACTTTTTTTTACAGCTAAAGCCCTGAAAAAGGAGTACAATTTTGCTGGGTTTGTATTTAGAATGAATACGTACATAATGTTCTCTCTAACCAAAGCTAGGCGTTTTCCCTAACTCGCGCTCTCACAGCCAGGATAACTAGCTGACATGCCCTGCAGGATATACAGATGCGAAACACTAAGAAACTGCCATTGTTTTATTTTAATCAGAACAGGAGCACGAATACACATATGTAACAGGCTAAAATAAGGCCTCCTGCCTCTGCACACACCGTGGCGAAATATAAAGTCTCGCACACCTCTGTGAAAGTCTCCTACAAGCAGGATCATATTTCACAGAGCAGTGTGTGAGACGTTATATTCAGCCCTGAATCCTCTTGTGCAATGATAAATTCCACCCTGTGATGCAAAACCGCAAGTAGTGAATGCAGACAAACAGGTTCACTACTTGCCCACCTGCAGAATGGTAAATGTACCCCATAATGCTGCATTTAAATCATCCATTTTTGTTTTTTACTACACGGTCCCTTTAAGGGGTAAACAGCATGTTGCTACATTTATATTGATAATGAAAGCAAATAAAAAATTAAAATTGTGACATTGCAGAATCACCACCATTTCATTGCAACTTTTTGAATAGTGACATTTCAGTAATAAGTCTACAAAACAGCTAAAGCTCAGCTCTAGCTAACATTACAGGATGACCCTTCACAGGGTGCAGGACCTCTTAGTTTGCGTGTGCTTTATACAAAGGAATCTTTGCTGAAGTGCATCAGTCACGTTAAATGAAAGCAAAACAAAGTAGTTTGCACTGAAGTGTAACACAGCCGGCGTGGCTAAATCCGCTGCCCTTCCCTTTTATAGACACATTCTGTAATGTCCCTTTTTTTCATTTCACAGCACAATGCAATATAAATAGTAACATTGTTATCTCAAGGGATAACCAGCTGAGATGCGCTGCAAGAGAATAACTAGGTTGGATCCTAAAAAATCACTGTAAAATACTAAATCTACACGTCATACAACCCAAAAGTGTAACAAGGTTTAAAGAAGATGAATTCCTCACAAAAAAGTTCAGCTGTTATTCGCTCTTCCTTCTTTTTACCTTAATGATCCAGCACATTGAAGAAGAAAAAAAGATCTTCCTTATTCAAAAACAGGAATTTTGTTGTCCACAGAAGAATAATAACGGATATAATATAAACTGTCCCATACCCACGTTGTATGTCCTCTAGTGGTCAATGAGTAAATTACCAACCGGAAACCCCCAAAAACTACAAGAAAAAATGATCAAATTGTTTTCAGGGCAAGATTCAAGTTCCCATCTCCTTCTCTTCATCCGGTTGCTTCTTGATTTGCTGAAGCTTTGCGTACGAGACAGCGTCACCCCTGTAATGTAGTTAGATTGTTAGTGAAGTTAGGTTTTAATAATATCTAGAACTGAAAAAAGGTAACCAGGAAATAACGAGAGAGTTATATATTCACATTTAATTATGCAGATTGTACACATACATATCTAATGATTATTTTACAAGTTACCATAAGACATTATTAGTTACTGGGAGTCATTTAGGTTTAACAGAGCTGCCTGATATTACACCTGACAAACATTACAGGAACCAAAAACATTTGTGCTTTGTTGGAAAATAAATTTAAATGAGGTTATGACAGATGGGTAGATGGGGGAGTAATACAAATAAAAAGAATAGAGGAGATGATAAAAGCAAAGAGAGGACAATTACACACTATCATTCACAAGACATTATGTAACATATCGTTTAAGTGTTATTTGTATGCACAAAATAATCCTAATTGACTTTCTACACTAAAATGTTCACCAAAACCTGTTAGTACCAATGTAAGCATCATGGCACAATATACGTTTAACAATGAATCACTGGCTGAAGACAGGACATATATAATGAAGTAAAGTGTGATTTTACTGAGCGCCAGCTGTCTGGGCTTGGTAACTCACTGGCCATATTTACACGTGCGTACTAATAATAATATGTAATAGATTTTACTAAGCGCCTGCTGTCTGTGCTTGGTTACTCACTAGCTGTACCTACACGTGCGTACTAATAATAATAATATGTAATAGGTTTTACTGAGCGCCAGCTGTCTTTGCCTGGTTACTCACTGGCCGTACATACACGTGCGTACTAATAATAATAATAATATGTAATAGATTTTACTGAGCGCCAGCTGTCTGGGCTTGGTAACTCACTGGCCATATTTACACGTGCGTACTAATAATAATAATAATATGTAATAGATTTTACTGAGCGCCAGCTCTCTGTGCTTGGTTACTCACTGGCTGTACATACACGTGCGTACTAATAATAATATGTAATAGATTTTACTGAGCGCCAGCTGTCTGGGCTTGGTAACTCACTGGCCATATTTACATGTGCGTACTAATAATAATATGTAATAGATTTTACTAAGCGCCTGCTGTCTGTGCTTGGTTACTCACTGGCTGTACATACACGTGCGTACTAATAATAATATGTAATAGATTTTACTGAGCGCCAGCTGTCTGTGCTTGGTTACTCACTGGCCGTACATACACGTGCGTACTAATAATAATATGTAATAGATTTTACTGAGCGCCAGCGGTCTGTGCTTGGTTACTCACTAGCTGTACCTACACGTGCGTACTAATAATAATATGTAATAGATTTTACTGAGCGCCAGCTGTCTGTGCTTGGTTACTCACTAGCTGTACCTACACGTGCGTACTAATAATAATATGTAATAGATATTACTGAGCGCCAGCTGTCTGTGCTTGGTTACTCACTAACCGTACATACACGTGCGTACTAATAATAATATGTAATAGATTTTACTGAGCACCAGCTGTCTGTGCTTGGTTACTCGCTGGCTGTACATACACGTGCGTACTAATAATAATATGTAATAGATTTTACTGAGCGCCAGCTGTCTGTGCTTGGTTACTCACTGGCTGTACCTACACGTGCGTACTAATAATAATATGTAATAGATTTTACTGAGCGCCAGCTGTCTGTGCTTGGTTACTCACTAACCGTACATACACGTGCGTACTAATAATAATATGTAATAGATTTTACTGAGCACCAGCTGTCTGTACAGCCAGTGAATAACCAAGCACAGACAGCTGGTGCTCAGTAAAATCTATTACATATTATTATTAGTACGCACGTGTAGGTACAGCTAGTGAGTAACAAGCACAGACAGCTGGCGCTTAGTAAAATCTATTACATATTATTATTAGTACGCACGTGTATGTATGGCTAGTGAGTAACCAAGCACAGACAGCTGGCGCTCAGTAAAATCTATTACATATTATTATTAGTACGCACGTGTATGTACAGCTAATGAGTAACCAAGCACAGACACGTGTGTACTAATAATAATATGTAATAGATATTACTGAGCGCCAGCTGTCTGTGCTTGGTTACTCACTGGCCGTACATACACGTGCGTACTAATAATAATAATATGTAATAGATTTTACTGAGCGCCAGCTGTCTGTGCTTGGTTACTCACTGGCTGTACATACACGTGCGTACTAATAATAATAATAATATGTAACAGATTTTACTAAGCGCCAGCTGTCTGTGCTTGGTTACTCATTAGCTGTACCTACACGTGCGTACTAATAATAATATGTAATAGATATTACTGAGCGCCAGCTGTCTGTGCTTGGTTACTCACTAGCTGTACATACACGTGCGTACTAATAATAATATGTAATAGATTTTACTGAGCGCCAGCTGTCTGTGCTTGGTTACTCACTGGCCGTACATACACGTGCGTACTAATAATAATAATAATATGTAATAGATTTTACTGAGCGCCACCTGTCTGTGCTTGGTTACTCACTAGCCGTACATACACCTGCGTACTAATAATATGTAATAGATTTTACTGAGCGCCAGCTGTCTGTGCTTGGTTACTCATTAGCTGTACATACACGTGCGTACTAATAATAATATGTAATAGATTTTACTGAGCACCAGCTGTCTGTGCTTGGTTACTCACTAGCTGTACCTACACGTGCGTACTAATAGTAATATGTAATAGATTTTACTGAGCGCCAGCTGTCTGTGCATGGTTACTCACTGGCCGTACATACACGTGCGTACTAATAATAATATGTAATAGATTTTACTGAGCGCCAGCTGTCTGTGCTTGGTAACTCACTGGCCGTACATACACGTGCGTACTAAGAATAATAATAATATGTAATAGATTTTACTGAGCGCCAGCTGTCTGTGCTTGGTTACTCACTGGCCGTACATACACGTGCGTACTAATAATAATATGTAATAGATTTTACTGAGCGCCAGCTGTCTGTGCTTGGTTACTCACTAGCTGTACCTACACGTGCGTACTAATAATAATAATATGTAATAGATTTTACTGAGCGCCAGCTGTCTGTGCTTGGTTACTCACTGGCTGTACCTACACGTGCGTACTAATAATAATATGTAATAGATATTACTGAGCGCAAGCTGTCTGTGCTTGGTTATTCACTAGCCGTACATACACATGCGTACTAATAATATGTAATAGATTTTACTGAGCGCCAGCTGTCTGTGCTTGATTACTCACTAGCCGTAAATACACGTGCGTACTAATAATAATATGTAATAGATTTTACTGAGCGCCAGCTGTCTGTGCTTCGTTACTCACTAGCTGTACCTACACGTGCGTACTAATAATAATATGTAATAGATTTTACTGAGCGCCAGCTGTCTGTGCTTGGTTACTCACTAGCTGTACCTACACGTGCGTACTAATAATAATATGTAATAGATTTTACTGAGCGCCAGCTGTCTGTGCTTGGTTACTCACTAGCTGTACCTACACGTGCGTACTAATAATAATATGTAATAGATATTACTGAGCGCCAGCTGTCTGTGCTTGGTTACTCACTGGCTGTACATACACGTGCGTACTAATAATAATATGTAATAGATTTTACTGAGCGCCAGATGTCTGTGCTTGGTTACTAACTGGCCGTACATACACGTGCGTACTAATAATAATATGTAATAGATTTTACTGAGCGCCAGATGTCTGTGCTTGGTTACTCACTGGCTGTACATACACGTGCGTACTAATAATAATATGTAATAGATTTTACTGAGCGCCAGCTGTCTGTGCTTGGTTACTCACTAGCTGTACCTACACGTGCGTACTAATAATAATATGTAATACATTTTACTGAGCGCCAGCTGTCTGTGCTTGGTTACTCACAAGCTGTACCTACACATGCGTACTAATAATAATATGTAATAGATTTTACTGAGCGCCAGCTGTCTGTGCTTGGTTACTCACTGGCCGTACATACACGTGCGTACTAATAATAATAATAATATGTAATAGATTTTACTGAGCGCCACCTGTCTGTGCTTGGTTACTCACTAGCCGTACATACACCTGCGTACTAATAATATGTAATAGATTTTACTGAGCGCCAGCTGTCTGTGCTTGGTTACTCATTAGCTGTACATACACGTGCGTACTAATAATAATATGTAATAGATTTTACTGAGCACCAGCTGTCTGTGCTTGGTTACTCACTAGCTGTACCTACACGTGCGTACTAATAGTAATATGTAATAGATTTTACTGAGCGCCAGCTGTCTGTGCATGGTTACTCACTGGCCGTACATACACGTGCGTACTAATAATAATATGTAATAGATTTTACTGAGCGCCAGCTGTCTGTGCTTGGTAACTCACTGGCCGTACATACACGTGCGTACTAAGAATAATAATAATATGTAATAGATTTTACTGAGCGCCAGCTGTCTGTGCTTGGTTACTCACTGGCCGTACATACACGTGCGTACTAATAATAATATGTAATAGATTTTACTGAGCGCCAGCTGTCTGTGCTTGGTTACTCACTAGCTGTACCTACACGTGCGTACTAATAATAATAATATGTAATAGATTTTACTGAGCGCCAGCTGTCTGTGCTTGGTTACTCACTGGCTGTACCTACACGTGCGTACTAATAATAATATGTAATAGATATTACTGAGCGCAAGCTGTCTGTGCTTGGTTATTCACTAGCCGTACATACACATGCGTACTAATAATATGTAATAGATTTTACTGAGCGCCAGCTGTCTGTGCTTGATTACTCACTAGCCGTAAATACACGTGCGTACTAATAATAATATGTAATAGATTTTACTGAGCGCCAGCTGTCTGTGCTTCGTTACTCACTAGCTGTACCTACACGTGCGTACTAATAATAATATGTAATAGATTTTACTGAGCGCCAGCTGTCTGTGCTTGGTTACTCACTAGCTGTACCTACACGTGCGTACTAATAATAATATGTAATAGATTTTACTGAGCGCCAGCTGTCTGTGCTTGGTTACTCACTAGCTGTACCTACACGTGCGTACTAATAATAATATGTAATAGATATTACTGAGCGCCAGCTGTCTGTGCTTGGTTACTCACTGGCTGTACATACACGTGCGTACTAATAATAATATGTAATAGATTTTACTGAGCGCCAGATGTCTGTGCTTGGTTACTAACTGGCCGTACATACACGTGCGTACTAATAATAATATGTAATAGATTTTACTGAGCGCCAGATGTCTGTGCTTGGTTACTCACTGGCTGTACATACACGTGCGTACTAATAATAATATGTAATAGATTTTACTGAGCGCCAGCTGTCTGTGCTTGGTTACTCACTAGCTGTACCTACACGTGCGTACTAATAATAATATGTAATACATTTTACTGAGCGCCAGCTGTCTGTGCTTGGTTACTCACAAGCTGTACCTACACGTGCGTACTAATAATAATATGTAATAGATTTTACTGAGCGCCAGCTGTCTGTGCTTGGTTACTCACTGGCTGTACATACACGTGCGTACTAATAATAATATGTAATAGATTTTACTGAGCGCCAGATGTCTGTGCTTGGTTACTCACTGGCTGTACATACACGTGCGTACTAATAATAATATGTAATAGATTTTACTGAGCGCCAGCTGTCTGTGCTTGGTTACTCACTGGCTGTACATACACGTGCGTACTAATAATAATAATAATATGTAATAGATTTTACTGAGCGCCAGCTGTCTGTGCTTGGTTACTCACAAGCTGTACCTACACGTGCGTACTAATAATAATATGTAATAGATTTTACTGAGTGCCAGCTGTCTGTGCTTGGTTACTCACTGGCTGTACATACACGTGCGTACTAATAATAATATGTAATAGATTTTACTGAGTTCCAGCTGTCTGTGCTTGGTTACTCACTGGCCGTACATACACGTGCGTACTAATAATAATAATATGTAATAGATTTTACTGAGCGCCAGCTGTCTGTGCTTGGTTACTCACTGGCTGTACATACACGTGCGTACTAATAATAATATGTAATAGATATTACTGAGCGCCAGCTGTCTGTGTTTGGTTATTCACTAACCGTACATACACGTGCGTACTAATAATAAAAATAATAATATGTTATAGATTTTACTGAGCGCCAGTTTTATGTGCATGGTTACTCACTGGCCGTACCTACACGTGCGTACTAATAATAATATGTAATAGGTTTTACTGAGCGCCAGCTGTCTGTGCTTGGTTACTCACTGGCCGTACATACACGTGCGTACTAATAATAATATGTAATAGATTTTACTGAGCGCCAGCTGTCTGTGCTTGGTTACTCACTGGCCGTACATACACGTGCGTACTAATAATAATATGTAATAGATTTTACTAAGCGCCAGCTGTCTGTGCTTGGTTACTCACTAGCTGTAAATACACGTGCGTACTAATAATAATATGTAATAGATTTTACTGAGCGCCAGCTGTCTGTGCTTGGTTACTCATTAGCCGTACCTACACGTGCGTACTAATAATAATATGTAATAGGTTTTACTGAGCGCCAGCTGTCTGTGCTTGGTTACTCACTGGCCGTACATACACGTGCGTACTAATAATAATATGTAATAGATTTTACTGAGCGCCAGCTGTCTGTGCTTGGTTACTCACTAGCTGTACCTACACGTGCGTACTAATAATAATATGTAATAGATTTTACTGAGCGCCAGCTGTCTGTGCTTGGTTACTCACTAGCTGTACCTACACGTGCGTACTAATAATAATAATATGTAATAGATTTTACTGAGCGCCAGCTGTCTGTGCTTGGTTACTCACTGGCTGTACCTACACGTGCGTACTAATAATAATATGTAATAGATATTACTGAGCGCCAGCTGTCTGTGCTTGGTTATTCACTAGCCGTACATACACGTGCGTACTAATAATAATATGTAATAGATTTTACTGAGCGCCAGCTGTCTGCTTGGTTACTCACTGGCCGTACATACACGTGCGTACTAATAATAATATGTAATAGATTTTACTGAGCGCCAGCTGTCTGTGCTTGGTAACTCATTGGCTGTACCTACACGTGCGTACTAATAATAATATGTAATCGATTTTACTGAGCGCCAGCTGTCTGTGCTTGGTTACTCACTGGCTGTACATACACGTGCGTACTAATAATAATATGTAATAGATTTTACTGAGCGCCAGCTGTCTGTGCTTGGTTACTCACTAGCTGTACCTACACGTGCGTACTAATAATATGTAATAGATTTTACTGAGCGCCAGCTGTCTGTGCTTGATTACTCACTAACCGTACATACACGTGCGTACTAATAATAATATGTAATAGATTTTACTGAGCGCCAGCTGTCTGTGCTTGGTTACTCACTGGCCGTACATACACGTGCGTACTAATAATAATATGTAATAGATTTTACTGAGCGCCAGCTGTCTGTGCTTGGTTACTCACTGGCTGTACCTACACGTGCGTACTAATAATAATATGTAATAGATTTTACTGAGCGCCAGCTGTCTGTGCTTGGTTACTCACTAGCTGTACCTACACGTGCGTACTAATAATAATATGTAATAGATATTACTGAGCGCCAGCTGTCTGTGCTTGGTTACTCACTGGCTGTACCTACACGTGGGTACTAATAATAATATGTAATAGATTTTACTGAGCGCCAGCTGTCTGTGCTTGGTTACTCACTAGCTGTACCTACACGTGCGTACTAATAATAATATGTAATAGATTTTACTGAGCGCCAGCTGTCTGTGCTTGGTTACTCACTAGCTGTACCTACACGTGCGTACTAATAATAATATGTAATAGATTTTACTTAGCGCCAGCTGTCTGTGCTTGGTTACTCACAAGCTGTACCTACACGTGCGTACTAATAATAATATGTAATAGATTTTACTGAGCGCCAGCTGTCTGTGCTTGGTTACTCACTGGCCGTACATACACGTGCGTACTAATAATAATATGTAATAGATTTTACTGAGCGCCAGCTGTCTGTGCTTGGTTACTCACTGGCCGTACATACACGTGCGTACTAATAATAATATGTAATAGATTTTACTAAGCGCCAGCTGTCTGTGCTTGGTTACTCACTAGCTGTAAATACACGTGCGTACTAATAATAATATGTAATAGATTTTACTGAGCGCCAGCTGTCTGTGCTTGGTTACTCATTAGCCGTACCTACACGTGCGTACTAATAATAATATGTAATAGGTTTTACTGAGCGCCAGCTGTCTGTGCTTGGTTACTCACTGGCCGTACATACACGTGCGTACTAATAATAATATGTAATAGATTTTACTGAGCGCCAGCTGTCTGTGCTTGGTTACTCACTAGCTGTACCTACACGTGCGTACTAATAATAATATGTAATAGATTTTACTGAGCGCCAGCTGTCTGTGCTTGGTTACTCACTAGCTGTACCTACACGTGCGTACTAATAATAATAATATGTAATAGATTTTACTGAGCGCCAGCTGTCTGTGCTTGGTTACTCACTGGCTGTACCTACACGTGCGTACTAATAATAATATGTAATAGATATTACTGAGCGCCAGCTGTCTGTGCTTGGTTATTCACTAGCCGTACATACACGTGCGTACTAATAATAATATGTAATAGATTTTACTGAGCGCCAGCTGTCTGCTTGGTTACTCACTGGCCGTACATACACGTGCGTACTAATAATAATATGTAATAGATTTTACTGAGCGCCAGCTGTCTGTGCTTGGTAACTCACTGGCTGTACCTACACGTGCGTACTAATAATAATATGTAATCGATTTTACTGAGCGCCAGCTGTCTGTGCTTGGTTACTCACTGGCTGTACATACACGTGCGTACTAATAATAATATGTAATAGATTTTACTGAGCGCCAGCTGTCTGTGCTTGGTTACTCACTAGCTGTACCTACACGTGCGTACTAATAATATGTAATAGATTTTACTGAGCGCCAGCTGTCTGTGCTTGATTACTCACTAACCGTACATACACGTGCGTACTAATAATAATATGTAATAGATTTTACTGAGCGCCAGCTGTCTGTGCTTGGTTACTCACTGGCCGTACATACACGTGCGTACTAATAATAATATGTAATAGATTTTACTGAGCGCCAGCTGTCTGTGCTTGGTTACTCACTGGCTGTACCTACACGTGCGTACTAATAATAATATGTAATAGATTTTACTGAGCGCCAGCTGTCTGTGCTTGGTTACTCACTAGCTGTACCTACACGTGCGTACTAATAATAATATGTAATAGATATTACTGAGCGCCAGCTGTCTGTGCTTGGTTACTCACTGGCTGTACCTACACGTGGGTACTAATAATAATATGTAATAGATTTTACTG
Organism: Bombina bombina; assembly: GCF_027579735.1. NCBI lineage: Eukaryota > Metazoa > Chordata > Amphibia > Anura > Bombinatoridae > Bombina > Bombina bombina. The sequence continues at coordinate 14,618,305 of NC_069510.1, read as the reverse complement.
AGCGCCAGCTGTCTGTGCTTGGTTACTCACTAGCTGTACCTACACGTGCGTACTAATAATAATATGTAATAGATTTTACTGAGCGCCAGCTGTCTGTGCTTGGTTACTCACTAGCTGTACCTACACGTGCGTACTAATAATAATATGTAATAGATTTTACTTAGCGCCAGCTGTCTGTGCTTGGTTACTCACAAGCTGTACCTACACGTGCGTACTAATAATAATATGTAATAGATTTTACTGAGCGCCAGCTGTCTGTGCTTGGTTACTCAATAGCTGTACCTACACGTGCGTACTAATAATAATATGTAATAGATTTTACTGAGCGCCAGCTGTCTGTGCTTGGTTACTCACTAGCTGTACCTACACGTGCGTACTAATAATAATATGTAATAGATTTTACTGAGCGCCAGCTGTCTGTGCTTGGTTACTCACTAGCTGTAACTACACGTGCGTACTAATAATAATAATAATAATATGTAATATATATTACTGAGCGCCAGCTGTCTGTGCTTGGTTACTCATTAGCTGTACATACACGTGCGTACTAATAATAATATGTAATAGATATTACTGAGCGCCAGCTGTCTGTGCTTGGTTACTCACTGGCTGTACCTACACGTGCGTACTAATAATAATATGTAATAGATTTTACTGAGTACCAGCTGTCTGTGCTTGGTTACTCACTGGCTGTACCTACACGTGCGTACTAATAATAATATGTAATAGATTTTACTGAGCGCCAGCTGTCTGTGCTTGGTTACTCACAAGCTGTACCTACACGTGCGTACTAATAATAATATGTAATAGATTTTACTGAGCGCCAGCTGTCTGTGCTAGGTTACTCACTGGCTGTACCTACACGTGCGTACTAATAATAATATGTAATAGATTTTACTGAGCGCCAGCTGTCTGTGCTTGGTTACTCACTAGCTGTACATACACGTGCGTACTAATAATAACATGTAATAGATTTTACTTAGCGCCAGCTGTCTGTGCTTGGTTACTCACTGGCTGTACATACAAGTGCGTACTAATAATAATAATAATATGTAATAGATTTTACTGAGCGCCAGCTGTCTGTGCTTGGTTACTCACTGGCTGTACATACACGTGCGTACTAATAATAATATGTAATAGATTTTACTGAGCGCCAGATGTCTGTGCTTGGTTACTCACTGGCTGTACATACACGTGCGTACTAATAATAATATGTAATAGATTTTACTGAGCGCCAGCTGTCTGTGCTTGGTTACTCACTGGCTGTACATACACGTGCGTACTAATAATAATAATAATATGTAATAGATTTTACTGAGCGCCAGCTGTCTGTGCTTGGTTACTCACTGGCTGTACCTACACGTGCGTACTAATAATAATATGTAATAGATTTTACTGAGCGCCAGCTGTCTGTGCTTGGTTACTCACTGGCTGTACATACACGTGCGTACTAATAATAATATGTAATAGATTTTACTGAGCGCCAGATGTCTGTGCTTGGTTACTCACTGGCTGTACATACACGTGCGTACTAATAATAATAATAATATGTAATAGATTTTACTGAGCGCCAGCTGTCTGTGCTTGGTTACTCACTGGCTGTACCTACACGTGCGTACTAATAATAATATGTAATAGATTTTACTGAGCGCCAGCTGTCTGTGCTTGGTTACTCACTGGCTGTACATACACGTGCGTACTAATAATAATATGTAATAGATTTTACTGAGCGCCAGATGTCTGTGCTTGGTTACTCACTGGCTGTACATACACGTGCGTACTAATAATAATATGTAATAGATTTTACTGAGCGCCAGCTGTCTGTGCTTGGTTACTCACTGGCTGTACATACACGTGCGTACTAATAATAATAATAATATGTAATAGATTTTACTGAGCGCCAGCTGTCTGTGCTTGGTTACTCACTGGCTGTACCTACACGTGCGTACTAATAATAATATGTAATAGATTTTACTGAGCGCCAGCTGTCTGTGCTTGGTTACTCACTGGCTGTACATACACGTGCGTACTAATAATAATATGTAATAGATTTTACTGAGCGCCAGCTGTCTGTGCTTGGTTACTCACTGGCTGTACCTACACGTGCGTACTAATAGTAATATGTAATAGATTTTACTGAGCGCCAGCTGTCTGTGCTTGGTTACTCACTAGCTGTACCTACACGTGCGTACTAATAATAATATGTAATAGATTTTACTGAGCGCCAGCTGTCTGTGCTTGGTTACTCACTAACCGTACATACACGTGCGTACTAATAATAATATGTAATAGATTTTACTGAGCGCCAGCTGTCTGTGCTTGTTACTCACTAGCTGTACCTACACGTGCGTACTAATAATAATATGTAATAGATTTTACTGAGCGCCAGCTGTCTGTGCTTGGTTACTCACAAGCTGTACCTACACGTGCGTACTAATAATAATATGTAATAGATTTTACTGAGCGCCAGCTGTCTGTGCTTGGTAACTCACTAGCTGTACCTACACGTGCGTACTAATAATAATATGTAATAGATTTTACTGAGTACCAGCTGTCTGTGCTTGGTTACTCACTGGCTGTACATACACGTGTGTACTAATAATAATATGTAATAGATTTTACTGAGCGCCAGCTGTCTGTGCTTGGTAACTCACTAGCTGTACCTACACGTGCGTACTAATAATAATATGTAATAGATTTTACTGAGCGCCAGCTGTCTGTGCTTGGTAACTCACTAGCTGTACCTACACGTGCGTACTAATAATAATATGTAATAGATTTTACTGAGCGCCAGCTGTCTGTGCTTGGTTACTCACTGGCTGTACATACACGTGCATACTAATAATAATAATAATATGTAATAGATTTTACTGAGCGCCAGCTGTCTGTGCTTGGTTACTCATTAGCTGTACCTACACGTGCGTACTAATAATAATATGTAATAGATTTTACTGAGCACCAGCTGTCTGTGCTTGGTTACTCACTAGCTGTACCTACACGTGCGTACTAATAATAATATGTAATAGATTTTACTGAGCGCCAGCTGTCTGTGCTTGGTTACTCACTAGCTGTACCTACACGTGCGTACTAATAATAATATCTAATAGATATTACTGAGCGCCAGCTGTCTGTGCTTGGTTACTCACTAGCTGTAACTACACGTGCGTACTAATAATAATAATAATATGTAATATATATTACTGAGCGCCAGCTGTCTGTGCTTGGTTACTCACTAGCTGTACCTACACGTGCGTACTAATAATAATATGTAATAGATTTTACTGAGCGCCAGCTGTCTGTACTTGGTAACTCACTAGCTGTACATACACGTGCGTACTAATAATAATATGTAATAGATTTTACTGAGCGCCAGCTGTCTGTGCTTGGTTACTCGCTGGCTGTACATACACATGCGTTCTAATAAGAATATGTAATAGATTTTACTGAGCGCCAGCTGTCTGTGCTTGGTTACTCACTGGCCGTACATACACGCGCGTACTAATAATAATATGTAATAGATTTTACTGAGTGCCAGCTGTCTGTGCTTGGTTACTCACTAGCTGTACCTACACGTGCGTACTAATAATAATATGTAATAGATTTTACTGAGCGCCAGCTGTCTGTGCTTGGTTACTCGCTGGCTGTACATACACATGCGTTGTAATAAGAATATGTAATAGATTTTACTGAGCGCCAGCTGTCTGTGCTTGGTTACTCACTGGCCGTACATACACGTGCGTACTAATAATAATATGTAATAGATTTTACTGAGCGCCAGCTGTCTGTGCTTGGTTACTCACTAGCTGTACCTACACGTGCGTACTAATAATAATATGTAATAGATTTTACTGAGCGCCAGCTGTCTGTGCTTGTTACTCACTAGCTGTACCTACACGTGCGTACTAATAATAATATGTAATAGATTTTACTGAGCGCCAGCTGTCTGTGCTTGGTTACTCACAAGCTGTACCTACACGTGCGTACTAATAATAATATGTAATAGATTTTACTGAGCGCCAGCTGTCTGTGCTTGGTAACTCACTAGCTGTACCTACACGTGCGTACTAATAATAATATGTAATAGATTTTACTGAGTACCAGCTGTCTGTGCTTGGTTACTCACTGGCTGTACATACACGTGCGTACTAATAAGAATATGTAATAGATTTTACTGAGCGCCAGCTGTCTGTGCTTGGTTACTCACTGGCCGTACATACACGTGCGTACTAATAATAATATGTAATAGATTTTACTGAGCGCCAGCTGTCTGTGCTTGGTTACTCACTAGCTGTACCTACACGTGTGTACTAATAATAATATGTAATAGATTTTACTGAGCGCCAGCTGTCTGTGCTTGGTAACTCACTAGCTGTACCTACACGTGCGTACTAATAATAATATGTAATAGATTTTACTGAGCGCCAGCTGTCTGTGCTTGGTTACTCACTGGCTGTACATACACGTGCGTACTAATAATAATATGTAATAGATTTTACTGAGCGCCAGCTGTCTGTGCTTGGTTACTCACTGGCCGTACATACACGTGCGTACTAATAATAATAATATGTAATAGATTTTACTGAGCGCCAGCTGTCTGTGCTTGGTTACTCACTGGCTGTACATACACGTGCGTACTAATAATAATATGTAATAGATTTTACTGAGCGCGAGCTGTCTGTGCTTGGTTACTCACTGGCCGTACATACACGTGCGTACTAATAATAATATGTAATAGATTTTACTGAGCGCCAGCTGTCTGTGCTTGGTTACTCACTGGCTGTACATACACGTGCATACTAATAATAATAATAATATGTAATAGATTTTACTGAGCGCCAGCTGTCTGTGCTTGGTTACTCATTAGCTGTACCTACACGTGCGTACTAATAATAATATGTAATAGATTTTACTGAGCACCAGCTGTCTGTGCTTGGTTACTCACTAGCTGTACCTACACGTGCGTACTAATAATAATATGTAATAGATTTTACTGAGCGCCAGCTGTCTGTGCTTGGTTACTCACTAGCTGTACCTACACGTGCGTACTAATAATAATATCTAATAGATATTACTGAGCGCCAGCTGTCTGTGCTTGGTTACTCACTAGCTGTAACTACACGTGCGTACTAATAATAATAATAATATGTAATATATATTACTGAGCGCCAGCTGTCTGTGCTTGGTTACTCACTAGCTGTACCTACACGTGCGTACTAATAATAATATGTAATAGATTTTACTGAGCGCCAGCTGTCTGTACTTGGTAACTCACTAGCTGTACATACACGTGCGTACTAATAATAATATGTAATAGATTTTACTGAGCGCCAGCTGTCTGTGCTTGGTTACTCGCTGGCTGTACATACACATGCGTTCTAATAAGAATATGTAATAGATTTTACTGAGCGCCAGCTGTCTGTGCTTGGTTACTCACTGGCCGTACATACACGCGCGTACTAATAATAATATGTAATAGATTTTACTGAGCGCCAGCTGTCTGTGCTTGGTTACTCACTAGCTGTACCTACACGTGCGTACTAATAATAATATGTAATAGATTTTACTGAGCGCCAGCTGTCTGTGCTTGGTTACTCGCTGGCTGTACATACACATGCGTTGTAATAAGAATATGTAATAGATTTTACTGAGCGCCAGCTGTCTGTGCTTGGTTACTCACTGGCCGTACATACACGTGCGTACTAATAATAATATGTAATAGATTTTACTGAGCGCCAGCTGTCTGTGCTTGGTTACTCACTAGCTGTACCTACACGTGCGTACTAATAATAATATGTAATAGATTTTACTGAGCGCCAGCTGTCTGTGTTTGGTTATTCACTAACCGTACATACACGTGCGTACTAATAATAATAATATGTAATAGATTTTACTGAGCGCCAGCTGTCTGTGCTTGGTTACTCACTAGCTGTACCTACACGTGCGTACTAATAATAATATGTAATAGATTTTAGTGAGCGCCAGCTGTCTGTGCTTGGTTACTCACTAGCTGTACCTACACGTGCGTACTAATAATAATATGTAATAGATTTTAGTGAGCGCCAGCTGTCTGTGCTTGGTTACTCACTAGCTGTACCTACACGTGCGTACTAATAATAATAATAATATGTAATAGATTTTACTGAGTGCCAGCTGTCTGTACTTGGTAACTCACTAGCTGTACATACACGTGCGTACTAATAATAATATGTAATAGATTTTACTGAGCGCCAGCTGTCTGTGCTTGGTTACTCGCTGGCTGTACATACACGTGCGTTCTAATAAGAATATGTAATAGATTTTACTGAGCGCCAGCTGTCTGTGCTTGGTTACTCACTGGCCGTACATACACGTGTGTACTAATAATAATATCTAATAGATATTACTGAGCGCCTGCTGTCTGTGTTTGGTTATTCACTAACCGTACATACACGTGCGTACTAATAATAATAATATGTAATAGATTTTACTGAGCGCCAGCTGTCTGTGCTTGGTTACTCACTAGCTGTATCTACACGTGCATACTAATAATAATGTGTAATAGATTTTACTGAGCGCCAGCTGTCTGTGCTTGGTAACTCACTAGCTGTACCTACACGTGCGTACTAATAATAATATGTAATAGATTTTACTGAGCGCCAGCTGTCTGTGCTTGGTTACTCACTGGCTGTACATACACGTGCGTACTAATAATAATATGTAATAGATTTTACTGAGCGCCAGCTGTCTGTGCTTGGTTACTCACTGGCTGTACATACACGTGCGTACTAATAATAATATGTAATAGATTTTACTGAGCGCCAGCTGTCTGTGCTTGGTAACTCACTAGCTGTACCTACATGTGCGTACTAATAATAATAATATGTAATAGATTTTACTGAGCGTCAGCTGTCTGTGCTTGGTTACTCACTGGCTGTACATACACGTGCGTACTAATAATAATAATATGTAATAGATTTTACTGAGCGCCAGCTGTCTGTGCTTGGTTACTCACTAGCTGTACCTACACGTGCGTTCTAATAAGAATATGTAATAGATTTTACTGAGCGCCAGCTGTCTGTGCTTGGTTACTCACTGGCTGTACATACACGTGCGTACTAATAATAATAATATGTAATAGATTTTACTGAGCGCCAGCTGTCTGTGCTTGGTTACTCACTAACCGTACATACACGTGCGTACTAATAATAATATGTAATAGATTTTACTGAGCGCCAGCTGTCTGTGCTTGGTTACTCACTGGCTGTACATACACGTGCGTACTAATAATAATATGTAATAGATATTACTGAGCGCCAGATGTCTGTGCTTGGTTACTCACTGGCTGTACATACACGTGCGTACTAATAATAATATGTAATAGATTTTACTGAGCGCCAGCTGTCTGTGCTTGGTTACTCACTAGCTGTACCTACATGTGCGTACTAATAATAATAATATGTAATAGATTTTACTGAGCGCCAGCTGTCTGTGCTTGGTTACTCACTTGCTGTACGTACATGTGCGTACTAATAATAATATGTAATAGATTTTACTGAGCGCCAGCTGTCTGTGCTTGGTTACTCACTAGCTGTACCTACACGTGCGTACTAATAATAATATGTAATAGATTTTACTGAGCACCAGCTGTCTGTGCTTGGTTACTCACTGGCTGTACATACACGTGCGTACTAATAATAATAATAATATGTAATAGATTTTACTGAGCGTCAGCTGTCTGTGCTTGGTTACTCACTGGCTGTACCTACACGTGCGTACTAATAAGAATATGTAATAGATTTTACTGAGCGCCAGCTGTCTGTGCTTGGTTACTCACTGGCTGTACCTACACGTGCGTACTAATAATAATATGTAATAGATTTTACTGAGTACCAGCTGTCTGTGCTTGGTTACTCACTGGCTGTACCTACACGTGCGTACTAATAATAATATGTAATAGATTTTACTGAGCGCCAGCTGTCTGTGCTTGGTTACTCACTAGCTGTACCTACACGTGCGTACTAATAATAATATGTAATAGATTTTACTGAGCGCCAGCTGTCTGTGCTTGGTTACTCACTAGCTGTACCTACACGTGCGTACTAATAATAATATGTAATAGATTTTACTGAGCGCCAGCTGTCTGTGCTTGGTTACTCACTGGCCGTACATACACGTGCGTACTAATAATAATATGTAATAGATTTTACTGAGCGCCAGCTGTCTGTGCTTGGTTACTCACTGGCCGTACATACACGTGCGTACTAATAATAATATGTAATAGATTTTACTGAGCGCCAGCTGTCTGTGCTTCGTTACTCACTAGCTGTACCTACACGTGCGTACTAATAATAATATGTAATAGATTTTACTGAGCGCCAGCTGTCTGTGCTTGGTTACTCACTAGCTGTACCTACACGTGCGTACTAATAATAATATGTAATAGATTTTACTGAGCGCCAGCTGTCTGTGCTTGGTTACTCACTAGCCGTACATACACGTGCATACTAATAATAATATGTAATAGATTTTACTGAGCGCCAGCTGTCTGTGCTTGGTTACTCACTGGCTGTACCTACACGTGCGTACTAATAATAATATGTAATAGATTTTACTGAGCGCCAGCTGTCTGTGCTTGGTTACTCACAAGCTGTACCTACACGTGCGTACTAATAATAATATGTAATAGATTTTACTGAGCGCCAGCTGTCTGTGCTTGGTTACTCACTAGCTGTACATACACGTGCGTACTAATAATAATATGTAATATATATTACTGAGCGCCAGCTGTCTGTGCTTGGTTACTCACTAGCTGTACCTACACGTGCGTACTAATAAGAATATGTAATAGATTTTACTGAGCGCGAGCTGTCTGTGCTTGGTTACTCACTAGCTGTACCTACACGTGCGTACTAATAATAATATGTAATAGATTTTACTGAGCGCCAGCTGTCTGTGCTTGGTTACTCACTAGCTGTAACTACACGTGCGTACTAATAATAATATGTAATAGATTTTACTGAGCGCCAGCTGTCTGTGCTTGGTTACTCACTAGCTGTAACTACACGTGCGTACTAATAATAATATGTAATAGATTTTACTGAGCGCCAGCTGTCTGTGCTGGGTTACTCAATAGCTGTACCTACACGTGCGTACTAATAAGAATATGTAATAGATTTTACTGAGCGCGAGCTGTCTGTGCTTGGTTACTCACTAGCTGTACCTACACGTGCGTACTAATAATAATATGTAATAGATTTTACTGAGAGCCAGCTGTCTGTGATTGGTTACTCACTGGCCGTACATACACGTGCGTACTAATAATAATATGTAATAGATTTTACTGAGCGCCAGCTGTCTGTGCTGGGTTACTCACTAGCTGTACCTACACGTGCGTACTAATAAGAATATGTAATAGATTTTACTGAGCGCGAGCTGTCTGTGCTGGGTTACTCACTAGCTGTACATACACGTGCGTACTAATAAGAATATGTAATAGATTTTACTGAGCGCGAGCTGTCTGTGCTTCGTTACTCACTAGCTGTACCTACACGTACGTACTAATAATAATATGTAATAGATTTTACTGAGCGCCAGCTGTCTGTGCTTGGTTACTCACTGGCCGTACATACACGTGCGTACTAATAATAATATGTAATAGATTTTACTGAGCGCCAGCTATCTGTGCTTGGTTACTCACTGGCCGTACATACACGTGCGTACTAATAATAATATGTAATAGATTTTAGTGAGCGCCAGCTGTCTGTGCTTGGTTACTCACTGGCCGTACATACACGTGCGTACTAATAATAATATGTAATAGATTTTACTGAGCGCCAGCTGTCTGTGCTGGGTTACCCACTAGCTGTACATACACGTGCGTACTAATAAGAATATGTAATAGATTTTACTGAGCGCGAGCTGTCTGTGCTTCGTTACTCACTAGCTGTACCTACACGTACGTACTAATAATAATATGTAATAGATTTTACTGAGCGCCAGCTGTCTGTGCTTGGTTACTCACTGGCCGTACATACACGTGCGTACTAATAATAATATGTAATAGATTTTACTGAGCGCCAGCTATCTGTGCTTGGTTACTCACTGGCCGTACATACACGTGCGTACTAATAATAATATGTAATAGATTTTAGTGAGCGCCAGCTATCTGTGCTTGGTTACTCACTGGCCGTACATACACGTGCGTACTAATAATAATATGTAATAGATTTTAGTGAGCATCATTTTTGGGGGGTTTATTTTTCCTCTCCCTCTCTCGTTATAAAACCTTTATTCATTATGTTATCACTTTATGTACACACACTTGCTTCATTATCTTATATTTGTCTGTAAACCAAAGCCCAGTACTAAGCAACAACAATTTCCATACTGCTTACTTTATAAAAAAATAATACTCTTACTTTTTGCCTAAGGCAGATAGACCATACAGAACGCCTGTTGCAAAAGCAATCGCATTACCGAGGAAGGTGGTTAAAGTGAAACTTATAAACACTGGAAACAGCGCCATCCTGTGGAGAGAGAATGAGATGCACACAGACATGCATATAAATGAATGGTCACTAACAAGCCACTTATTTTTATAGATAGTTATGGATTAAAAGAAAAGCAAATAACACATTTTAGGAACATAACATTATAGGATCAACTTATAGACTTTAAATCACACTTGATAGTAGGTATAAATAACAAAACCAAACTAAGCTCTAGGCCTGTTAAACTGACCCATAGTATCATCCCCCACATTAACAAACCTGGCACATACCCCACAGTAACAAGCCTGGTACATACCCTACAGTAACAAGCCTGGTACATACCCTACAGTAACAAGCCTGGTACATACTCCACAGTAACAAACCTGGCACATACCCCACAGTAACAAACCTGGCACATACCCCACAGTAACAAACCTGGCACATACCCCACAGTAACAAGCCTGGTACATACCCCACAGTAACAAACCTGGCACATACTCCACAGTAACAAGCCTGGTACATACCCCACAGTAACAAGCCTGGTACATACCCCACAGTAACAAGCCTGGCACATACCCCACAGCAACAAACCTGGCACATATCCCACAGTAACAAGCCTGGCACATACTCCACAGCAACAAACCTGGTACATACCCCACAGTAACAAGCCTGGCACATACCCCACAGTAACAAGCCTGGCACATACCCCACAGTAACAAGCCTGGCACATACCCCACAGTAACAAGTCTAGTACATACCCCACAGTAACAAACCTGGCACATACCCCACAGTAACAAGCCTGGCACATACTCCACAGTAACAAGCCTGGTACATACCCCACAGTAACAAACCTGGCACATACTCCACAATAACAAACCTGGCACATACCCACAGTAACAAGCCTGGCACATACCCCACAGTAACGAACCTGGTACATACCCTACAGTAACAAACCCGGCACATACCCCACAGTAACAAGCCTGGCACATACCCCACAGTAACAAGCCTGGTACATACCCTACAGTAACGAACCTGGCACATACCCCACAGTAACAAGCCTGGTACATACCCATCAGTAACAAACCTGGCACATACCCCACAGTAACAAACCTGGCACATACCCCACAGTAACGAACCTGGCACATACCCCACAGTAACGAGCCTTGTACATACCCATCAGTAACAAACCTGGCACATACCCCACAGTAACGAACCTGGCACATACCCCACAGTAACAAACCTGGTACATACCCATCAGTAACAAACCTGGCACATACCCCACAGTAACGAACCTGGCACATACCCCACAGTAACAAGCCTGGTACATACCCATCAGTAACAAACCTGGCACATACCCCACAGTAACGAGCCTGGCACGTACCCCACAATAAGGAACCTAGCACATACCCCACAGTAATGACCTGGTATGTACCTGGCACATACCCCACAGTAACAAACCTGGTACGTAGCCTACAGTAATGTACATGGTACATGCCCCACAATAACGAGCCTGGTACATACCCCACAGTAACAAACCTGGTACGTACGCCCACAGTAACGGACTTGGTACGTACCCCACAGTAATGAACCTGGTACATACCCCACAGTAACGAACCTGGTACATATCCCACAGTAACGAACCTGGTACATATCCCATAGTAACGAACCTGGTACATATCCCATAGTAACGAACCTGGTACATATCCCATAGTAACGAACCTGGTACATACCCCACAGTAACGAACCTGGTACATACTTACAGTAATAAACCAGGTACATACCCACAGTAATGAATCTGGTACATACCTACAGTAATGAACCAGGTACATACCCTACAGTAATGAATTAGGTTCTTAACACTCAGTATTGAATCAGTATTTAACAGCAATGAATCGGGTACATACCCACAGTACCGAGCCAGGTACATACCCCACAGTACCAAGCCTGGTACATATCCACAGTAATCAACCTGGTATATACCCACAGTATTGAATTTAGTACATACCCACAGTAAAACAGTGCCTTTTGCCAGGGTTTCATCCTGTCCGTTTTTGCAGCAACAGTGTTTGCAAATTCAATGAACTGGCAGCAGAATGGAGCCTCACAGAGCATTAGGATGAAAGCATTCAACCTAGGTACAGAAGGAAGGGGTTACTGGTTACTGTCGTGACTTATGGCTCTTACACTTTATCACACGTCACACTACAGATTTTTTGAGAAACACAAGAAGATAAATTGCATCATTGGTTCCTTTCTGTAGCGCTTGTCCCCAGATCATGTTGTAACCTTTAACCCTCAGAAATGTTTATTTCCCACAGAACGTTCTTACGTTTTTCTCCCTTTGTTACTCTCCCCTCAATTTCAGATTGTTTTAGTACTATTATTTTATATTCCATTGCATTTTTCTCCATCTTTTTACCAAGTCCTCTCAGCTCCAGCTGTTTACCAAACCTTGTGTAACCAGGTCTCTGCCTTTTCTGCCTCATCTCTGATTAAGGGACATGGGCATTAAGATGAAACTTTTATGATGCACAGTGTGTGCAGTTTTTAAAAAAATGTTTATTTACTTCTTTTATGAAAGGGACATGAAACCCATATTCCATATTGCTTATTTTATCAATTCTACTTCATTCTCTTGGTATCCTTTGTTGAAGGAGCAGTGATGTACTACTGGGAGCTAACATAGCATATCAGGTGAGCCAATGACAAGAGGCATATATCTGCAGCCACCAATCAGCAGCTAGCTCCCAGTAGCACATTACTGATCCTGAGCCTACCTAGGTATGCAACAAAGGATTCCAAGGAAACAAAGCATATTAGATAATATAAGTAATGTTGATTATTTAAAATTGCATGCTCTGTCTAAATAATGAAACATTTTTTAATTTTGGATTTATTGTCCCTTTAAACATGAAACAAAATTGTTTTCTTCTTCCATGATTCAGTCAGAACATACAATTTTGAACAACTTTCCAATTTACTTCTATTATCTAATGTGCTTCATTTTCTTGGCATCATTTGTTGAAAAGCATACCTAGGTAGGCTCAGACGTTGGGCGTTAGCAGCTGATTGGTGGCTGCACATATATGCCTCCTGTCATTGGCTTAACACTTGTGTTCCTCTAGCTGCCAGAAGTGTATTGCTGCTACTCCAATGCATTATATCAAGAGAATAAAACAAATGAATAATAGAAGTAAATTAGAAAGTTGCTTAAAAATTTTCTATCTGAATCATGAAAGAAAAATTTGGGTTCCATATCCCTTTAAATTAATTAGTTTTCTTGATGTAATTTGTTGCAGTCTTGTTTATTTACCTGAGAGCATACTGAGGTAGGCACAGGAGAGTTCATGTGTCTTGAGCATTATGTGACAATGGGGTTTCAACCAAATATAGTGTCCAAGACACGTGCACACACTTGAGCCTACCGCATTATGCTCTCATGAAAAGGAGACAAGGAAAGAAAAGTAAGAGATGCTACAAATATGATAATAGAAATACATTAGAAGTATTCTTTAAAAAAGCACATTCTGGGGTAGATTTATCATACCACAGGCGGACATGATACGCTATGGCGAATCATGTCCGCCCTGCATCGCTAAATGCTGACAGCATATGCTGTGGGCATTTAACATTGCACAAGCATTTCTGGTGAACTGCTTGTGCAATGCCGCCCCTCTGCACATTCGCGAACAATCGGCCGCTAGCAGGGGGTGTCAATCATCCTGATCGTATCGGGATGATTGCAGTCCGCCACCTAAAGGTGGCAGACGAGTTAAGGAGCAGCGGTCTTAAGTCTGCTGCTTGTTAAATCCTGTTTCCGGTGAGCCGCAAGTCTTGCGCAGAATAACCAGCATCCACTGCTTGATAAATGTACCCCTCTGTGTGAGTCGTAATGAAAACATACAAAATGTGTGACACAGTAAAATGTACACAACTTTATTATTACACCAAATCATAAAAAAACTATTCTTAGCTGATAAATTCCGCTCTTACTTGGTGGTGATAGTCCATGAAAATCATTACTTGTGGCAATTCATCCCCTGGACACCTGGAGGAGGCAAAGACACCCCACAACAAAGCTATAAGTACCCCTGCTACGTCCCTCTCTCTCCCAGTAGAACATATAGCCAAGGGAAGGAGGAAGAAATCCGAAATAAAGATGGTAAGAGGTGCAAACAAGACTGCCACCAACTAATAAAAAAATGGGCTGGATCGTGGACAATCACCACCAAGAAAGAAAGGAATTTATCCAGTAAGAATAAATTATGTTTTATTTCTAAGTTGGTGATAGTCCACGAAAATCCTTACCTGTGCGAAATAATAACCAAGCTGTGAAGTCCACCAAGGAAGCGGGTGAGAAAAGATTGAAAGGCAGCGATTTACCAGTAACCATCGCCTGAATAACCGTTCCTCCAAAAATGCAACTGAATATGCAAAGGTGACTCCTGCCCTGCCTCCAAGAAAACTGTGAGAATCAAACTCCATAATCTAGGAGCTACGAAAACAGAAACTGCCTCCTGGCTCTTAAAGGGACAGTCAACACCAGAATTTTTGTTTTTTTAAAAAGATAGATATTTATTACCGATTATCTAGTTTTGCATAACCAACACAGTTATATTAAAGGGACATAATACTCATATGCTAAATGACTTGAAACTGATGCAGTATAACTGTAAAAAATATCACCTGAGCATCTCTATGTAAAAAAGGAAGATATTTTACCTCACAATCTCCTCAGCTCAGCAGAGTAAATTATGTGTAAAAAGTTATACTCAGCTGCTGCTCAGCTGCAGGAAAAAAAATGAAGAAAGGAACAGCAGCCAATCAGCATCAGCAGTGCTGAGGTCATGAACTCTTTTACTGTGATCTCATGAGATTTCATAGAAAACTTCCTTAAACTGAATAGGTAAATAAGATGAGAGTGCATAAGGCTCAATCCTTTGGCTGTCCCAGGACAGACATAATGAGTTGCTGCTTAGAAGTCCTTTACAATGGGATGTGGCTACTGAGGAACTTTTGAGGTAAAATATCTTCCTTTTTTACATAGAGATGTTCAGGTGATATTTTCTAGTCAGCCTTTTACAGCTATGCTGCAGCACTTTAAAGTTTTTAAACATTTGGGTATTATGGCCCTTTAATATACTTTTTACCTCTGTGATTACCTTGTATCTAAGCCCTCAAGGCAGAACACTGTGCGATCTCATTGCAGAAACTGCAGAAAGACTGGCCATGGCAGTTAAAAAAACATTTTTTGCCTGCACTTTTAATTTCTACCTACAGGTGTCACTGTTCCATTCTATCTCAGTGTAAATATTTACTCATTCATCTCTGTTCAATTTCCTCCCCCTTCCTGAACTCCAGTGCGGTACAGGGTAACACACATTGCAGAAAAGGTAAGTCAGGGATTAAATTTATTCTAGGAGTCAGATTTAGTTTTTTAATAAATGTGTGTTAATATGTATATGTGTGTATATGTTAAAATGTATAATCAAATAACTGTTATGATTCCTCATTCTCACTGTTATCATTATTGTTTATTGATTTTGTCTGTGAATCCCACTCTCTTTTTGCTAAATATGTATATTTATGATTTTTCAGGGACATATATTATTACTATAACTTTGAACATGGCTGTAAAAAAAATGGTGCAAAAAACTGTGAGCTAGTGAGCAATCCATTTGATATATTTCACCTGAACCTATTTGAAGGTGGATATAAAAGTTGTTGAATTTGTAACAATAGTATGACGCTTTAGAAAGCCCTACAATAATTGCAAGGAGTGAAACGCGCATAGCGTGGAAGTCACGCCCCTGTGAGGCAGGTGGTGTGTGACGCAAGTCTTGGAAAGTAACGGACCAAACTTTACCTGGATGCTACAACAATCTTCCAAAGGTCGTTGGAATCGGTGAACGTGAGCGAGATAAACAGATTTACAAGTGTGAAGACGCAGGGGCAGCTCTGGGAATACCGTAGTTCTTGCATCTACTATGGTTTGGTGAGCTGTTGGCTGCATAGCACCTTGATAAACCCGGTCTTTGGTATACACACACAAAGAAACCGTGCTCACAGACTGCTTTGATTAACCCACTAACGCAGCAATAACAACTAAAGCACTCGACAAGGAGTAATTAACACACTTAAGGTTGTTTAACTGTGCTTGCATTTCAGCTATACAGGACTGTGGGACTGTCAATATCTATGAGATTTGTCTCACTTGTCACCGCGTTGACAAACTTTTGAGTTCCGCAATAACAACTAATACAGCCGATAAGAAGTACCTGACACATTTGAGATTGTGTAACTGTGTTTGCATTTCAGCTTAAGTCTATGCGGGACATTTATATACAATTACATTGTATCTTTGTTGTTTAATCTTTTGGTATATGAATTAGGTGTTATATACACCAGCATGCTAATTTATATATGGCTGTTTACTTATCTAAGTATTAGGATTGCTCACATATGTTTATACTATGTTTTATGATTTAGTTCATAGACATGTTTGTTGCCTGTATTTGAATCTATAGGTATGATTTTAGGATTCAATTCAATTTAGGGAATAATAAATACTATCTCGTTTTTCTGAACCTACATGGAGTATATTTGTGAATTTTTACACTACAATGCAATTTATGTATTTTGAAGTTGATTATTAGTCTGTGATGGATTGGCCCAACTAGCTATTTTTCTTATATAATTATATATATATATATATATATATATATATATATATATATATATATATATATATATAAGTCAAAGGGTAAACAGCGCTTATGGAAATTCTTAAAAACTGAATATATTCAAGTCTCGGCAGTGTTGGTGGGTAAAGAAAACAAAAAAGAGAGAAAAAAAAGTATATGAATATACGTATATATATTAGAGTCTTTGATAGGATATTGGATATTGGAGTTTGTTCGATTATGAGCTTGCACTTTGTGTGAGAGCCTGCAATTGCTTGGCTGTATTAGGGTCCCAAGTTTTGAAAGAGACCTTGACGTGGCACCTGGACTTGTCCCATTTGGCCAAATACGAAAGTTCATACCAAGACAAGAAAACCAAGCTCCAAGAGGCAATAAATACAGGAAGTTTCCTAAAGAAACCAGCACAAAGGGGACCTACATCCCATTCTACTCCAAGAGGCAGCGATTTTATACAGACCAGAACATCCAGGATTCATCTAACCACTAGATACATCCTCCAATGCGGCAAACTTACCTCATAGGATTGAGGTAACTTTTGGTAAGGGTATCTATTACTCCTTCACTACACTAGGATTCCAATATCCTATCAAAGACTCTAATATATATACGTATATTCATATACTTTTTTTTCTCTCTTTTTTGTTTTCTTTACCCACCAACACTGCCGAGACTTGAATATATTCAGTTTTTAAGAATTTCCATAAGCGCTGTTTACCCTTTGACTCTTATTCTCCTATATTGTATAGACTTAGTCTATCACACAATATTTGTACCTTTATAGCTGCTCTATGAGATTTTCATACCTCTGACTAGCGCATTTACTAGAGTAACGCTTGTTTCTACTCACTGACACTGAGTGGTAACATTCTACTTAATTCTATATATATATATATATATATATATATATATATATATATATATATATATAGACTCTTATCTAAGTGCCATCCTTTAGGAAGCATATAGTATACATCAGCAGTATAAGCATGGAGCAGCAGCCCCTACAAAATAAGCATATGGACCCCAGCAGTACAGTAGAGCAGGTTCCCAGGCAGACTGACACTGTTGGAACATACAGCAGACATGAGCGAGGCTGTACATGAATATGTCCTCATGCACACTGAGTAAGGGCAAAAAATGCAGCAACACCGGCTCCTCAGAGACACTGCAGGAAAAATTTCACTAAAAAATTCTCATTGCAGAAAATGAAAAAAAGTTCTGCCTCTGGGTCTAAGCCTCTGCAGACTGTCCGCTTTTTCAGTTCTTTTGTCAGACTTCCGCATTTTAGCCAATCAGTGCTCACTCCTAGGTAATGAAACACATGAACTAATGCCCTCTAGTGGTGAAAAACTGTCAAAATGCATTCAGATTAGAGGTGGCCTTCACAGTCTAAGAAATTAGCATATGAACCTCCTAGGTTTAGCTTTCAACTAAGAATACCAAGAGAATAAAGCAAAATTGGTGATAAACGTAAATTGAAAGGTTGTTTAAAATTACATGTCTTATTTGAATCATGAAAGTTAATTTTGGACTTGAAAACAAACCTTCTGAAAAGGAAGCTGAACAAGACTGCATAGTGTCCAAAGGGAATATACTGAAACCTAGAATCATATACAAACTCCATGAAAAAGACAAAGGACTGAGAACAAGTCTTATTCTAACCAGTCTGAATAATTGTCTGGATCCCTGGAGGATTGGCAGACTGCCAGAAGCAACCAAGAAAGAGTTGAAATGTGCCCTCTTTGGAGAGCTGATCGAAAGACCGTGCCATGCTACCTTGATCAAAAGCACTTAGGTAAGACACTTAACACAACCTTCAGAAATCCTTCCAGCAACAGGCTTACAGACCTGAAGCAGACGCTGTCACAGATTCAGAAGAAAAACCTCTGAGGAAGAACTAAACATTTAATCTCCAAGCAGTGAAACTCCAAGTGAGAAACTGAGGAAATTGACAAAAAAACGGACTAGAATCATATACCATTTCCTACAGGGCAAGCAGAAGTTATTATCAAGCAGAGATTGGTTCCTGCTTGAGAAAAGCCTGCACCACTGGTAAAAGCACAATTTGGGAAAAGGTAAAGTCAATAATAAAACCAGAGGACTACTGGTGTGTCTATCAAATACTCCTGAGGATAACTCAACCTTGACCCTACTCCAAAGAGTGAGCAAATTAGCTCAAATATCAGGAGATTAATCCCCTCAATAGATTCTCAATCCAGCACCAACCAATCGAAAATTTCTGATCGAGAGGCTTTCCACTCATAAAATGCACTTCCCAGGTGATGACCCCAGAAAACCAGAGTCACCAAGCTTGGACACTGAGGAAAACTCTGCCTAACCCAAACTACAAGAAACCTCTGTCATTGCCCAAGCACTGTGGGTACTACCTTGATGTTTGAAGTAAGTAACCACCATGATGATTGACTGATTAGAAGTGACTAAAAGGAACCAATATGAGAAGAGGCCAGGTTGGAAGAGCTCTGAACAACTTATGGAGTTCCTACAACAGTTATAGGCGGTCTCGTCTACTGAGATGACTAAACTCCTGAGACCTTCGAAAACCCCAGGCTGCCTCCCAACCTAAGAAGCTGGCTTCAAAGGAGAGCATGTCCCATGAGGGACATAAGGAAACCATTTGTGAAACAACGGTAAAAACTGATCTCCATAACACTGCCAATGCATGCATAATTGCAGTGGACGCAAATAAAACCTTACAAATGAAATAGCAGCTGATGATATACACTGAGATATGGTAACTTGAGATAGAGATTGTAAACTTTGGCAAGCCGATTGTAATGAACAAACAATGGTCTGACAGGAACAGCCCCATAGTGCCTGAATCTATGGACTACCCCCAAAAAGGACCTCTTGTAAGTATAACAGGTCCTCTTAAAAAAATATACATATGCTTTCATTGCCCACCCCTCATGTATAGGTGCACAGCTTACTATCTCTTGCACCAGGAACACAATGCCGAGGACAACTTTTGATGTGCGCCATAGCATAGAGGAGATGACAGGAAGAGGACACTAGCAAGCCCAAACACAGCATGGGAACATCTTTACCTACCTCACTCCTGATCCTCTGAGCCATGCCCTGAATCATCTTGACCCTGCAGTAAAAAAAAATGTACTGAGGCATCTTAGTGCTTCTAAGTTGGTTCATGTACCGAAAAAGGAGCGCTAAAAATGCCAATCCTGAGCAGCGGCTTGCAGTATGTAAAACTACTCCAATAGTATAGGCACAAAGACCCACATAGAATAAATAGCTAAATAAAGGAAGTCACATCCCTTACAAATTAAAGGGTTTGCAAAATAATAAGTGCACAAACCCCACACTGGGAAAACACTATGCCCCCAATAGAACAGATCAGTTACCAAGCTGTACTGTGAAGCTTCTTGTAGCGCTTACAGTAACCGTGTGTTATAGACTGAGGTAGTTGCTTATGTATAATGCTTAATAGTGCACGTACCTACAGATAGCCTGTGAGGTGTATCGGACATGCAGGTACTCACCCAGGTAATACCCCCTCCACCTTTCTTACCCGGCAACAAGTCTTGAGGATACAGTAGAGAGCCGTACTGTAACTTACAGTTGTGGGTTTACTTAGGGAGTACATCTTCATGGCAGCGACACCCGTGCCAGGTTTGTGACCACAACACCAGAGAGGAGATTTACTCTCCTATGTCCCTCTCTTCCTGGAACTAACCATTGAGGGAACATGTTGGGTTAAGAACCCTGTAAATCTTCAATAAAATCCTGAACACCTCTATCCTTGCCCTCTCCTTGACGAGGCAAAGAGCTACTGGAAGAGAGAGGGAAGTAGGAGTGATACTTATAGCTTTGTTGTGGGTTGTCTTTGCCTCCTCCTGGTGGCCAGGAGATTAATTCCCACAGGTAAGGATTTTATTGGACTATCACAACCTTAGAAATAAAAAAATACTTAGAATTATAGGGAGCGACTCAGTTGATTCTCTTCCCACAAGTTAAAACATTGACCAGGGACCAGGGTTCGGGAAGTACTAGTGAGTCATTGTAATCACACACATTAGAACTAGTTTAATTCAATCTCTAAATCACCTATAAACTTCTGATTTTCTCTCCTGGCTTCTGTAATTCCTGCCTGACACCTAAATACAATCATGCACCATATTTATGTGCAGGTTATCTGCATTGTACAAACGTTTGCTAAATTGACCCTTAAAGCCGTTAAATGTTAGTAATTATGGATTCACCTCTGACTAATGCCATTGACAAAAGCTATTATACAAAACGCAAAGCTACTAAACAGCAGATATTAGTCATAGATGTATGATGTCACGCAGAATAGTCATAGAGGTCTTTTGTAGGTTATGAAATCAGTTATTAACCCCTAAATGCCGTTATTTAGCACAGCATTACTAAAAAAAAGAAGTTAGTGCAGGGCACGCACATGAGAGCCCTCCAGATACGATTAACCCACCACAGAAGCAGTCTGTCTCCTGGGTTTAAATGGCTTTCCTCACGGCCTGGGTACCCAGAAGAGATAGACACATTTATTTAAACCCATGCATGAGTTGGATAGCTTTGGATAAAACGCGTTGGACACGTAAAAACCTACAGTGTGCTGTGATGCTCACTCAGGACCTACTAATCTGCATTACAGTCTTGGCATCAGCTGTGATTATTATAGGAGGAACAGCCAGTCGCACACATGGCTCAGTGGGAGGGTTATGATACTTTTACTTTAAACCTGTGGTTTCCCATATGGGTTATTGGATTTTATGTTTTGCACTAAACAAATAATTTCTGAGCATATGTCTTATGTTTATCTGAGGGTGCCCACATACATGAGATCAGGAACCTGGTGCACGAGCAGTAAACTATAGCTTCACAATGTTTATAGGTGTATAAACACAGTCACTGCTTCATCATCACAATGTACATAACCAAATCTGAACAATGACTAAATGCACATATAGTGGTGTAACTGTAAATGTTTTGATAGCTGGTAAATAGACAGCTGGTTGGTAGCTAGACTAGATTAAATCAACTGATACATTGATAGATGATGATAGACAGATTATAGATAGATACAGGGACCGATAGATATGCAGATACAGTAGATGTCTTGTTATATATACGTACATCATCCAGACTCCCGCAGCTATGTTTAGAGGGTTGACGGTGACACAGTTCCACAGACCGGCTATGGCACACACTGGAAAACATAAAGCTGTATATTAGACGTGTATGTTGTAGGTCAATGCATTGGTCACATTTTGTAGGCAGTGATTTGATTAAATGTCCAGCGCTCTACGCAAGATAACGAGAGGGGTAAACGAGGGAGAGGGGGATTCA
This sequence comes from Bombina bombina, assembly GCF_027579735.1. Lineage (NCBI taxonomy): Eukaryota > Metazoa > Chordata > Amphibia > Anura > Bombinatoridae > Bombina > Bombina bombina. The sequence continues at coordinate 14,595,792 of NC_069510.1, read as the reverse complement.
TTTAAATAATAAATTAAAGATAATTCATTTAACCCCACTCACAACCTGATATTTAGTTTTGTGCTCTCCTTTTTAGCTCCCTTGAAATGTTATTGTTTTACAGGACCAGAATACAGCAAGTATATACAAATGAAACATATATATATATATATATATATATATATATATATATATATATATATATCTCCAACAAAAGCAGGCACTCACCGGGTTTGAAGTGGCAAAAAACTTTATTCCAGCAGTGACGTTTCTGGGTTTAACCCCGTCCTCAGAGTCTGAGGACGGGGGTAAAACCCCAAAGCGTCACTCTGTTGGAATAAAGTTTTTTGCCACTTCAAACCCGGTGAGTGCCTGCTTTTGTTGGAGGTCTATGAAATATGTTGCTGAGCACCCCGGTCATAAGGAAAGTATTGTGAGTGCTAAACTGCTGTGTATTGATTATATATATATATATATATATATATATATATATATATATATATATATATATACACACACATATATACACACATATATACACACACATATACACACAGTATCTCACAATAGTGAGTACACCCCTGACATTTTGTAAATATTTTATTATATCTTTTCATGTGACAACACTGAAGAAATGACACTTTGCTACAATGTAAAGTAGTGAGTGTACAGCCTGTATAACAGTGTAAATTTGCTGCCCCTTCAAATAACTCAACACACAGCCATTAATGTCTAAACCATTGGCAACAAAAGTGAGTACACCCCTAAGTGGTAACATCCAAATTGGGTCCAATTAGCCATTTTCCCTCCCCGGTGTCATGTGACTCGTTAGTGTTACAAGGTCTCAGGTGTGAATGGGGAGCAGGTGTGTTAAATTTGGTGTTATCGCTCTCACATGCTTTCATACTGGTCACTGGAAGTTCAACATGGCACCTCATGGCAAAGAACTCTGAGGATCTGAAAAAAAGAATTGTTGCTCTACATAAAGATGGCCTAGGCTATAAGAAGATTGGCAAGACCCTGAAACTGAGCTGCAGCACGGTGGGCAAGACCATACAGCAGTTTAACAGGACAGGTTCCACTTAGAACAGGCCTCGCCATGGTTGACCAAAGAAGTTGAGTGCACATGCTCAGCGTCATATCCAGAGGTTGTCTTTGGGAAATAGACAGATGAGTGTTGCCGACATTGCGGCAGAGGTTAAAGGGGTGGGGGTCAACCTGTCAGTGCTCAGACCATACGTCGCACACTGCATCAAATTGGTCTGCATGACTGTCGTCCCAGAAGGAAGCCTCTTCTAAAGATGATGCACAAGAAAGCCCGTAAACAGTTTGCTGAAGACAAGCAGACTAAGGACATGGATTACTGGAACCATGTCCTGTGGTCTGATGAGACCAAGATAAACTTATTTGGTTCAGATGGTGTCAAGCGTGTGTGGCGGCAACCAGGTGAGGAGTACAAAGACAAGTGTGTCTTGCCTACAGTCAAGCATGGTGATGGGAGTGTCATGGTCTGGGCCTGCATGAGTGCTGCCGGCACTGGGGACCTACAGTTCATTGAGGGAACCATAAATGCCAACATGTACAGTGACATACTGGAGCAAAGCATGATCCCCTCCCTTTGGAGACTGGGCCGCAGGGCAGTATTCCAACATGATAACGACCCCAAACACACCTCCAAGACGACCACTGCCTTGTTAAAGAAGCTGAGGGTAAAAGTGATAAACTGGTCAAGCATGTGTCCAGACATAAACCCTATTGAGCATCTGTCGGGCATCCTCAAACGGAGGGTGGGGGAGCACAAAGTCTCTAACATCCACCAGCTCTGTGATGTCATCATGGAGGAGTGGAAGAGGACTCCAGTGGCAACCTGTAAAGTTCTGCTGAACTCCATGACCAAGAGGGTTAAGGCAGTGCTGGAAATTAATGGTGGCCACACAAAATATTGACACTTTGGTCCCAATTTGGACATTTCCACTTAGGGGTGTACTCACTTTTGTTTCCAACGGTTTAGACATTAATGGCTGTGTGTTGAGTTATTTTGAGGGGACAGCAAATTTACACTGTTATACAGGCTGTACACTCACTACTTTACATTGTAGCAAAGTGTCATTTCTTTAGTGTTGTCACATGAAAAGATATAATAAAATATTTACACTGTTATACAGGCTGTACACTCACTATTTTACATTGTAGCAAAGTGTCATTTCTTCAGTGTTGTCACATGAAAAGATATAATAAAATATTTACACTGTTATACAGGCTGTACACTCACTACTTTACATTGTAGCAAAGTGTCATTTCTTCAGTGTTGTCACATGAAAAGATATAATAAAATATTTACACTGTTATACAGGCTGTACACTCACTACTTTACATTGTAGTAAAGTATCATTTCTTCAGTGTTGTCACATGAAAAGATATAATAAAATATTTACACTGTTATACAGGCTGTACACTCACTACTTTACATTGTAGTAAAGTGTCATTTCTTCAGTGTTGTCACATGAAAAGATATAATAAAATATTTACACTGTTATACAGGCTGTACACTCACTACTTTACATTGTAGCAAAGTGTCATTTCTTCAGTGTTGTCGCATGAAAAGATATAATAAAATATTTACACTGTTATACAGGCTGTACACTTACTACTTTACATTGTAGTAAAGTGTCATTTCTTCAGCGTTGTCACATGAAAAGATATAATAAAATATTTACACTGTTATACAGGCTGTACACTCACTACTTTACATTGTAGTAAAGTGTCATTTCTTCAGCGTTGTCACATGAAAAGATATAATAAAATATTTACAAAATTGTGAGGGGTGTACTCACTTTTGTGAGATACTGTTTTTTATATATGTATATATATATATATATATATATATATATATATATATATATACACACATATACATATACATACACACAGTATATATATATATAAAACACAAGGTCATGGCTGGAGGAAAGGAGAACACAGAAGGGCACATACTACACTTCATGCTGCCCTAGGCCAAGTCTAACATGCTTGCACTCCTCTTTGTTTAATTCACAGAGTGATACAGTGTCTGACTAGCACAGTCTGATATACATAACATGTTGTCTCCCTAAGCCTGTGTACTTGTCTTCTATATTATAGGAGCCTATAATAATGTCTCACCCAAGTGGGAAAACTTTCAGAATAATTTTGCAGCAATTAATTTTCAGTGGCCAAACTCCAGTCCCGCAATATTTGCAGGAGATAGTGCAGACTTTGGGCTCCATTTATTAAGCAGCGGATGCTACTTCGGAGCCCCATAGTTTCAGGTCCGCCTGAAATGGAAGTTAAGAAGCAGCGGTCATAAGACTGTTGCTCCTTAACCCACTGAAATCACCCAGATATGATCGGAATGATTGACGGCCCCTGCTAGCGGCCGATTGGCTGCCAGAGAGCAGCATTGTACAAGCATTTCACCAGAAATGCTTGTGCATTGATAAATGCCAATAGCGTATGCTACAGCGAATCATGTTTGCTCGACTATTGTTTAATCTACCCCTTGGTACTAAAGTAGAAAAGGCTTGCTCTGTGGGGGTTGGGGTTAGCAGAATTTACTTTGTTTTACAATATTTCATCTTATCAACTCTTCTGATGCCAATTAGGAATATATGTAGCAGGGTTAGGCTAGCCTGCAGTTTTCAGATCCAGTTCTCAAAAATGAAAAAACCCACAATTAGGAATTTATAAATTATGAATGTTTTTTATATTATAATCTCAACTTGTTTCATGTCCCTTAAATACAACCAAAATATCTGCCCTTAAAGGTTAGTTTTCTAGGTTTTTATCAGCAATATAACAGAGCCACAGGCATAAAGTTACTTATGCTGCCACTGACTGCGCCCACTGTTATTAAACTTGCATGGCATTCTACATACGATACACCCCCTCTTCTCGGCTGACAGCTCACCACAAGGAAAACAGCTATATATTATTCCCAAGTGTAACATTAGCTGTTCAGCAGGGACGGATGGAAAGAAATGGCTTAGGAATGAGGTTTTAGATAAATGCATAGAAAACATCAGTGATTAAGCACCGCATTGCGGAAAAAATAATCTGTATTCAGGTACAAAAGTTTTAAAATCCTGAAACAGGCTTATTGTGTTATCACACGGATTTGCAACTTAGGAGGAATTCAGGCAAACACCTCTTCAAAAGCCTGGTGGTGGTATCCATATTCCTGGTCTACTTTGCTGTGTAGATGAGCGTGTGTACTGATGTGACCAATCACTGTAGTATGTTGCAGGGTCAACTAAATCTCATCATACAAGCACACCTTCAGTGGTATTTTACAGCAAAAGTATGGCAGAGCAAATGATTATTGTTGATTTTGGTAAAGTAAGAAATCCGTATAATCCTAGGATTACCCAGGTAAAACGCACATTACCCAAGCAGCTGTGGGTAAAGCCTGATGTACTGTAATTCCCCCATCTACACTATTTAATTTGCCTCCGCCTGAGGGGTTCAAGGAAGGCGCCCGCCGATCCTCTGGCGACCATCCCAAGATTGACCCCCTTCATACCCCCACTGTAATTCCCCATCTTCACTATCTTTTTTGCCTTCGTCTGGGTTGAAGGGGGGCGAAGAGCTTGTATGCCTCATTCCCCAAGGCTTACTTTGGGAGGATGCCAGAGGATCGGTAGGGGGGCGCCTTCCTTGAACCCCCTAGGCGGAATCAAAAGAAATAGTGTAGATGGGGGAATTACATTATATCAGGCTTTACCAACAGCCGATTCGGTAATGTCCATTTTACATGGGTAAATATATATATGTATGGGGTTAACTGCCCGTGACTCTGGGGACAGTACAGCTTCCTGTGAGTGCCCGTGAGCACCCAGGGCTGAGCATGTTACAGGGTCATGGGATGTGTACCCGGTCCGGTATGAGAGTGAAGTCCTCTTCCGTGTTTTGTATATGTCTAGGGTGATTACATAGGCCTGTGCACCCTTCCCTTGTTCCCAGTTTGTTTGGATTTGAGAGCTTGCATTGTGTGGCTGTTTTAGGGTCCCAGGTATTGGAAAGGACCTTGATGTGGTACCTGAGCTTGTCCCATTTGGCCAAATGCGGTAACTAACCTTTCCATTTTTGCTTTTAAATCTTAGCTGAGAGCTTGTAAGTGAGTGCTGGGTTTTTCTCTGTGTGTTGTATTAATTTGTTTTGTAATTTTCCCTATGGTTCTTGCACCCAGACCTGTCTGGGGTTAACTGCCTGTGACTCTGGGGACAGCACAGCTTCCAGTGAGTGCCAGTGAGCACACAGGGCTGAGCATGTTACAGGGTCATGGGATGTGTACCCGATCCGGTATGAGAGTGAAGTCCTCTTCCGTGTGTTTATGTATGTATGTATGTGTATATATATATATATATATATATATATATATATATATATATAAAGCAAAGTCCTGTGTAGGAATGCACACCATATATTTAGTAGCAGCTGCCAGGGTGCAATGTCAAAGCAGTATATACTATGCTATAAAGGCAGCACTCACTGGTCATTTGTAAGTAAAATTTAGCTTTTAATAATACAAAAAGTTAAAATCTTGGGAAAAACATGTTTTCCCAAGATTTTAACTTTTTGTATTATTAAAAGCTAAATTTTACTTACAAATGACCAGTGAGTGCTGCCTTTTTTGCATAGTATATATATATATATAAAAAGCTGATAATAGAAGTACATTTGAAAATGTTATGTTTTATCTGAATAATGACAAAACAAAAAGTTTGCATGTTATAGGGAATTAAACCCTTTAAGGAGTAATTTGCATTGGTGCTCCTGTATAGAACAGCGTTCCAGCAAAGGTGGTAACAAAAAAAAGTGAATTCAAATGTGCCTAATATACGCATAAAACTGTCCTGAGGTTTAAAGAGATATTTCTGTCCAAATGTAAAAGAACATAGATGAATTACATGTTTGGTTAAAAACATATTTGCAATATACATGTAGTGGCAAAAATGCATCTAGTAAAAGGTATCACTGTTTTAGTGTTAGCATATATCTCTGCACGTGCATGTGATGCATAGCTAGATATTCTCAGTGCACCAGCATTTAAATACTGCAGCTGCTCAGAATGCCAGTGGGGATTGTATCATGTCAGCAGTTAACAAATTGAGTCATTAGTAGGTGGTATAAGCACCTTAGGCTCTCTAAGCAAGTGCTGTGTATAAAATGCTGGTGCACGGTGCATACTTAAATACACTTTTGAAACAGCTATAGCTTTTATTAGAAGCATTTTTGCTAATGCGTGTATATTATAAACATGCTTCTATTAAAGACTGAAATTCATCCATGTGGTTTCCAATTTTAGCTGGAATTTACTTTTAAAGGGAAATAACATTTAGATTTGTTCTTTATTGTCAGATAGAAATATGCCATTAAAATGTGTAAACGGGGATTATGAAACCATTAAACATATTTAAAGGGACATTGTACACTAGATTTTTCATTGCATAAATGTTTTCTGGCTGATCCATTTATAAGGCCCATCTGGTAGTGTTTTTATAAAAATGTATAGTTTTGCTTATTTTTTAAGTAAGATTGTGCTGATTTTCACACTCCTAACCACGCCCCACAGTGTCAGATGTATACATGTGTTTTACAGACTCCTGCTGGCTCCTGTTTATATCTGTCTTTTCATATGCAGGGGAGGCGTCTGCTCTTTTTGTTTACCCAGCTCCTTTCAGTGGGTGTCCCAGCCTTACTTCATAAACAATACTAAACTAAGTTTTAAAAAAATGTTATACTGGATTTTTAGATTGGTATCTGTGTGTATTCGTCTTTATAGTAGTGTCTATTGCATGCAGTTACATGAAAATTGGTGTATACTGCCCCTTTAATGGTGAAAATGAAAATGCACAATAGCTGCACAGGAAGTAGAAAAAAGGGAATATGGAACAGAGTAAAAAGGTAACAAAAAAAAAAAAAAAATCAGTATAATAAATGTCGGCATTTATCATTGCACAAGCAGTTCTTCTGAACTGAGGGTGCAATGCCGCCCCCTGCAGATTCGCGGCCAATCGGCCGCTAGCAGGGGGTGTCAATCAAACTGATCGTATTCGATCGATTTGATTTCTGTCCGCGGCCTCAGGGCAGGCGGACAAGTTATGGAGCAGCGGTCTTTAGACCATACGGAGCTTGATAAATATTCCCCAGTGTGCTACAAACCTGAAAACGATCTCTTTAGTAGTGTATAGTTATATGTTAGTGTTGAAATGCTTTTTGTGTACTGTGATTGCTATAAAACACATTATATACTGTTATGTAAACACAAGCGGCTGTATAAACATTCAAATAATTTCTGCTAAATAAACAACATTACAGTTAGGATTTAATATACAATACACTATTTATATTCTTCATAAACGTTGGATATTTGATGCCTGGAAGACGTGTTGATAGATATATAAACTATTTCATGGCTCGTGTCCTTTTAGTGCAGTTAATTGAAGCCAGTTGGCACAGCTATCTCTGTATTTACGGCCTTCTACAAAAGGCACGGATAGTTCAGTTTTAGGACCTCTACAGACCATGTTGACCACAAGCAAATTACAAAATACATCAGTTAAAAAAACTCTGCAGAGCTTTAGTGTTACTCCAAATTTAGTCCAAATGAAAAGCTCATACACAACCATAGTGGGTACAGATTGGTAGGTCACTAAAGACAGTAGCTTATCTTTGCTAATCTGTCATAACATATGTCAGGGCCACAGACACAAATAAGACACCTACTTATAGATAATAGTATGCAAGAGATTGAATGTACATATAGTTTAAAGAGACGGTAAAGTTACATTTGTAGTTGTGTATCAGAAATTATTTACTGAACTGCAACAGATCTGCATAGCAAATAAATGTTTTAAAAGTTTTTACATGATGTCATTTAGTAGGAAAATATACACACCCCTTGAATGTTATCATACTTCCTTTACTGTAACCAATAAGTGGCAAGCTCCTGCACATATCAGCCAATTACTGAGCAGCATGTAGGGGTGTCATACACACACACAGATATATATAAGAATATCTATTTACAAACACATAGAACATAATTACCTATGTGAAGAATGTTGGAATGGGAAATATTTACAGTAAATACACAGTTAATCACTTTATTAAATATGAATATTGCATAAATATGATTAGTCATGTTTTCAGTTACTTGACTGCAAGGGGCTCCAATGCACATATATACTGTGTGTGTGTGTATATATATATACCCAAGGCAGAACATACAGTGATCTGAGATGTCATCGCAGAAAATGCAACATGTCTGCAGAAAGGACAGGACACATACAGGAACTGTTAGTGCTTTAACTTTGTAGTGCTTCTTCACATTAGACTGTTCTCTTCAAACTGAGCTGTTCTCTGGCTGCACTGTGTAAGTTTTTCTTAACACAGCGCATCCAGAGCAAAGTGCTGTTTGAATTGAGCAGTCAAATATGCAGCAGCGTATTGCTTGTTGACTGGCTCTCAGATTTTTTCAAACCCACCCCCTAGCCTTTCCCAGTCTGTAAAGCTGTTTATTCTGAATGTAAGACGTTAGTATGAGCATTGCAGCTTTTGTATTACTACATTTCTATGTTGGACCAAGAGAAAAGGAAATGGATTTATTCAACAGACAGGCAGCTAATTTGCAATGCAATTTTCAACTACTGCACTATATTATAAAACGTTAAAAATTGCTTTATTCTTCAGTTAACCAACACATTACAACTGAACTGGTGCCTTAGTGTAACTGTCCAATTTTTTAAATTTCATTTAAAAATGACCTGCAGAAACATTTTCCCTTACAAAAATCTCATCGCAGAAAGTGAAGAAAAGATCTGCCTCTGGGTATATATATATATATGTATCTATGTGTTTATATATGTGTATATATGTCTGTAACTGTATTGTTAGATGTATTTTATGTGTTTGTGCTACTTTTTAATCAAGCATAACAGTTCACCAGAGCTCTGAATTTGAGCATTTACTTTCAATTCATAATTGGCGAGTTACCATGGCTTGCAAAAAGCCAACAAGAAATCAAATATTGCTGGCATGCAACGGTTAGCGCACCACTCATAGAGACCAATGTACTAAGAGGCGGGCGGACAGCTTCTCAAATTGCAATGCTGTCCGCCCGCTTTCACTACATACGGGCAGCGGATCTGTTAGTCCGATGGCCATATGTATCATTATACACTCAGTGTGTAATGCCCGCCCCACTGAAGGGGCTGTCAATCACCGAGAGCGAACACTCAGTGATTTTCCCTCGCCACCTCAGAGGTGGCGTAGGGTGCAAGCAGCAGTGGACAAATGACCACTGCTTCTTACATTGCAGGAGCAAGCTCCCAAGGCAAAGGTGCACAGTGTGTAGTAATACAAGAGAAAGCACTGCATGTTCTCACCTATACCGCCAACGACACCTGCGAGACGGCACAGCCATCGATACCACCAGGTCATGCCATCATCCTGAGGACGAGCAGTGTCCCCCTGCTCTGTCCCCTCTGGCTCTACAGCACTCATGTCTCAGATACTTCAGGTCACCTCCTCTGGACTGTGATGGCAACACAAGGTCACCTCTTGGTCAGATCTGACTGCAGCTGCCTCCTCTTAAGGCTGGGACCCCTGATCATTTCATCCTGCAAGTTCTAAGCTGCTCACACCTGTACAGAGGTAGGGTAAGAGATTTATAACTGAGATATACATTCCAAGCTCCTGTCTATCTATCTGTTTGTACTGTGTATATACAGTCCTCAGACACCCTGCTGCCTCTCTATTGTGTATATACAGTCCTCAGACTCCCTGCTCCCTCTGTACTGTGTATATACAGTCCTCAGACACCCTGCTGCCTCTCTATTGTGTATATACAGTCCTCAGACTCCCTGCTCCCTCTGTACTGTGTATATACTGTCCTCAGACTCCCTGCTGCCTCTCTATTGTGTATATACAGTCCTCAGACTCCCTGCTCCCTCTGTACTGTGTATATACTGTCCTCAGACTCCCTGCTCCCTCTGTACTGTGTATATACAGTCCTCAGACTCCCTGCTCCCTCTGTACTGTGTATATACTGTCCTCAGACTCCCTGCTGCCTCTCTATTGTGTATATACAGTCCTCAGACTCCCTGCTCCCTCTGTACTGTGTATATACTGTCCTCAGACTCCCTGCTCCCTCTGTACTGTGTATATACAGTCCTCAGACTCCCTGCTCCCTCTGTACTGTGTATATACTGTCCTCAGACTCCCTGCTGCCTCTCTATTGTGTATATACAGTCCTCAGACTCCCTGCTCCCTCTGTACTGTGTATATACTGTCCTCAGACTCCCTGCTCCTTCTGTACTGTGTATATACTGTCCTCAGACTCCCTGCTCCCTCTGTACTGTGTATATACTGTCCTCAGACTCCCTGCTCCCTCTGTACTGTGTATATACAGTCCTCAGACTCCCTGCTCCCTCTGTACTGTGTATATACAGTCGCCAGACTCCCTGCTCCCTCTCTACTGTGTATATACAGTCCTTAAACTCCCTGCTCCCTCTGTACTGTGTATATACAGTCCCCAGACTCCCTGCTCCCTCTCTACTGTGTATATACTGTCCTCAGACTCCCTGCTCCCTCTCTACTGTGTATATACAGTCCTCAGACTCCCTGCTCCCTCTGTACTGTGTATATACTGTCCTCAGACTCCCTGCTCCCTCTGTACTGTGTATATACAGTCCCCAGACTCCCTGCTCCCTCTCTACTGTGTATATACAGTCCTCAGACTCCCTGCTCCCTCTGTACTGTGTATATACATTCCTCTGACTCCCTGCTCCCCTGTACTGTGTATATACTGTCCTCAGACTCCCTGCTCCCTCTGTACTGTGTATATACAGTCCTCAGACTCACTGCTCCCTCTGTACTGTGTATATACAGTCCCCAGACTCCCTGCTCCCTCTGTACTGTGTATATATTGTCCTCAGACTCCCTGCTCCCTCTGTACTGTGTATATACAGTCCCCAGACTCCCTGCTCCCTCTGTACTGTGTATATACAGTCCCCAGACTCCCTGCTCCCTCTGTACTGTGTATATACAGTCCCCAGACTCCCTGCTCCCTCTCTACTGTGTATATACAGTCCTCAAACTCCCTGCTCCCTCTGTACTGTGTATATACTGTCCTCAGACTCCCTGCTCCTTCTGTACTGTGTATATAGAGTCCTCAGACTCCCTGCTCCCTCTGTACTGTGTATATACTGTCCTCAGACTCCCTGCTCCCTCTGTACTGTGTATATACAGTCCCCAGACTCCCTGCTCCCTCTCTACTGTGTATATACAGTCCTCAGACTCCCTGCTCCCTCTGTACTGTGTATATACAGTCCTCAGACTCCCTGCTCCCTCTGTACTGTGTATATACTGTCCTCAGGCTCCCTGCTCCCTCTGTACTGTGTATATACAGTTCTCAGACCCCCTGCTCCCTCTGTACAGTGTATATACTGTCCTCAGGCTCCCTGCTCCCTCTGTACTGTGTATATACAGTTCTCAGACTCCCTGCTCCCTCTACTGTGTATATACAGTCCTCAGACTCCCTGATCCCTCTGTACTGTGTATATACAGTCCCCAGACTCCCTGCTCCCTCTGTAATGTGTATATACTGTCCTCACACTCCCTGCTCCCTCTGTACTGTGTATATACAGTTCTCAGGCTCCATGCTCCCTCTGTACTGTGTATATACAGTCCCCAGACTCCCTGCTCCCTCTGTACTGTGTATATACAGTCCCCAGACTCCCTGCTCCCTCTCTACTGTGTATATACAGTCCTCAAACTCCCTGCTCCCTCTGTACTGTGTATATACTGTCCTCAGACTCCCTGCTCCTTCTGTACTGTGTATATAGAGTCCTCAGACTCCCTGCTCCCTCTGTACTGTGTATATACTGTCCTCAGACTCCCTGCTCCCTCTGTACTGTGTATATACAGTCCCCAGACTCCCTGCTCCCTCTCTATTGTGTATATACAGTCCTCAGACTCCCTGCTCCCTCTGTACTGTGTATATACAGTCCTCAGACTCCCTGCTCCCTCTGTACTGTGTATATACTGTCCTCAGGCTCCCTGCTCCCTCTGTACTGTGTATATACAGTTCTCAGACCCCCTGCTCCCTCTGTACAGTGTATATACTGTCCTCAGGCTCCCTGCTCCCTCTGTACTGTGTATATACAGTTCTCAGACTCCCTGCTCCCTCTACTGTGTATATACAGTCCTCAGACTCCCTGATCCCTCTGTACTGTGTATATACAGTCCCCAGACTCCCTGCTCCCTCTGTAATGTGTATATACTGTCCTCACACTCCCTGCTCCCTCTGTACTGTGTATATACAGTTCTCAGGCTCCATGCTCCCTCTGTACTGTGTATATACAGTCCTCAGGCTCCCTGCTCCCTCTGTACTGTGTATATACAGTCCTCAGGCTCCCTGCTCCCTCTGTACTGTGTATATACAGTCCTCAGGCTCCCTGCTCCCTCTGTACTGTGTATATACAATCCTCAGGCTCCCTGCTCCCTATGTACTGTGTATATACTGTCCTCAGACTCCCTGCTCCCTCTGTACTGTGTATATACTGTCCTCAGACTCCCTGCTCCCTCTGTACTGTGTATATACTGTCCTCAGACTCCCTGCTCCCTCTGTACTGTGTATATACAGTCCTCAGACTCCCTGCTCCCTCTGTACTGTGTATATACAGTCCTCAGAATCCCTGCTCCCTCTGTACTGTTTATATATAGTCCTCAGGCTCCCTGCTCCCTCTACACTGTGTATATACAGTCCCCTGACTCCCTGCTCCCTCTGTACTGTGTATATACTGTCCTCAGACTCCCTGCTCCCTCTGTACTGTGTATATATAGTCCTCAGACTCCCTGCTCCCTCTGTACTGTGTATAAACAGTCCTCAGACTCTCTGCTCCCTCTGTACTGTGTATATACTGTCCTCAGACTCCCTGCTCCCTCTGTACTGTGTATATACAGTCCTCAGAATCCCTGCTCCCTCTGTACTGTTTATATACAGTCCTCAGGCTCCCTGCTCCCTCTGCACTGTGTATATACAGTCCCCTGAATCCCTGCTCCCTCTGTACTGTGTATATACAGTCCTCAGACTCCCTGCTCCCTCTGTACTGTGTATATACAGTCCTCACACTCCCTGCTCCCTCTGTACTGTGTATATACTGTCCTCAGACTCCCTGCTCCATCTGTACTGTGTATATACAGTCCTCAGACTCCCTGCTCCCTCTGTACTGTGTATATATATAGTCCTCAGACTCCCTGCTCCCTCTGTACTGTGTATATACAGTCCTCAGACTCCCTGCTCCCTCTGTACTGTGTATATACTGTCCCCAGCCTCTCTGCTCCCTCTGTACTGTGTATATACAGTCCTCACACTCCCTGCTCCCTCTGTACTGTGTATATACTGTCCTCAGACTCCCTGCTCCCTCTGTACTGTGTATATACAGTCCTCAGACTCCCTGCTCCCTCTGTACTGTGTATATATAGTCCTCAGACTCCCTGCTCCCTCTGTACTGTGTATATACTGTCCCCATCCTCTCTGCTCCCTCTGTACTGTGTATATACTGTCCTCAGGCTCCCTGCTTCCTCTGTACTGTGTATATACTGTCCTCAGACTCCCTGCTCCCTTTGTACTGTGTATATACAGTCCCCAGACTCCCTGCTCCCTCTGTACTGTGTATATACAGTCCTCAGGCTCCCTGCTCCCTCTCTACTGTGTATATACAGTCCTCAGACTCCCTGCTCCCTCTGTACTGTGTATATACAGTCCTCAGATTCCCTGCCCCCTCTGTACTGTGCATATACAGTCCTCAGACTCCTTGCTCCCTCTGTACTGTGTATATACAGTCCTCAGGCTCCCTGCTCCCTCTCTACTGTGTATATACAGTCCTCAGACTCCCTGCTCCCTCTGTACTGTGTATATACAGTCCTCAGATTCCCTGCCCCCTCTGTACTGTGCATATACAGTCCTCAGACTCCTTGCTCCCTCTGTACTGTGTATATACAGTCCTCAGGCTCCCTGCTCCCTCTCTACTGTGTATATACAGTCCTCAGACTCCCTGCTCCCTCTGTACTGTGTATATACAGTCCTCAGATTCCCTGCCCCCTCTGTACTGTGCATATACAGTCCTCAGACTCCTTGCTCCCTCTGTACTGTGTATATACAGTCCTCAGACTCCCTGCTCCCTCTGTACTGTGCATATACAGTCCTCAGACTCCTTGCTCCCTCTGTACTGTGTATATACAGTCCTCAGACTCCCTGCTCCCTCTGTACTGTGTATATACTGTCCACAGACTCCTTGCTCCCTCTGTACTGTGTATATACTGTCCTCAGACTCCCTGCTCCCTCTGTACTGTGTATATACAGTCCTCAGACTCCCTGCTCCCTCTGTACTGTGTATATACTGTCCTCAGACTCCCTGCTCCCTCTGTACTGTGTATATACTGTCCTCAGACTCCCTGCTCCCTCTGTACTGTGTATATACAGTCTTCAGACTCCCTGCTCCCTCTGTACTGTGTATATACAGTCCTCAGACTCCCTGCTCACTCTGTACTGTGTATATACAGTCCTCAAACTCCCTGCTCCCTCTGTACTGTGTATATACAGTCCTCAAACTCCCTGCTCCCTCTGTACTGTGTATATACAGTCCTCAGACTCCCTGCTCCCTCTGTACTGTGTATATACAGTCCTCAGACTCCCTGCTCCCTCTGTACTGTGTATATACAGTCCTCAGACTCCCTGCTCCCTCTGTACTGTGTATATACAGTCCTCAGACTCCCTGCTCCCTCTGTACTGTGTATATACAGTCCTCAGACTCCCTGCTCCCTCTGTACTGTGTATATACAGTCCTCAGACTCCCTGCTCCCTCTGTACTGTGTATATACAGTCCTCAGGCTCCCTGCTCCCTCTGTACTTTATATATGCAGTCCTCAGACTCCCTGCTCCCGCTGTACTGTGTATATACAGTCCTCAGACTCCCTGCTCCCTCTGTACTGTGTATATACTGTCCCCAGACTCCCTTCTCCCTCTGTACTGTGTATATAATGTCCCCAAGCTCCCTACTCCCTCTGTACTGTGTATATACTGTCCTCAGACTCCCTGCTCCCCCTGTACTGTGTATATACTGTCCTCATGCTCCCTGCTCCCTTTGTACTGTGTATATACAGTCCTCAGGCTCCCTGCTCCCTCTGTACTGTGTATATACTGTCCTCAGGCTCCCTGCTCCCTTTGCACTGTGTATATACAGTCTTCAGGCTCCCTGCTCCCTCTGTACTGTGTGTATACAGTCCCCAGACTCCCTGCTCCCTCTGTGCTGTGTATATACTGTCCTCAAACTCCCTGCTCCCCCTGTACTGTGTATATACTGTCCTCAGGCTCCCTGCTCCCTTTGCACTGTGTATATACAGTCTTCAGGCTCCCTGCTCCCTCTGTACTGTGTATACAGTCCTCAGACTCCCTGCTCCCTCTGTACTGTGTATATACAGTCCTCAGACTCCCTGCTCCCTCTGTACTGTGTATATACAGTCCTCAGGCTCCCTGCTCCCTCTGTACTTTATATATGCAGTCCTCAGACTCCCTGCTCCCGCTGTACTGTGTATATACAGTCCTCAGACTCCCTGCTCCCTCTGTACTGTGTATATACTGTCCCCAGACTCCCTTCTCCCTCTGTACTGTGTATATAATGTCCCCAAGCTCCCTACTCCCTCTGTACTGTGTATATACTGTCCTCAGACTCCCTGCTCCCCCTGTACTGTGTATATACTGTCCTCATGCTCCCTGCTCCCTTTGTACTGTGTATATACAGTCCTCAGGCTCCCTGCTCCCTCTGTACTGTGTATATACTGTCCTCAGGCTCCCTGCTCCCTTTGCACTGTGTATATACAGTCTTCAGGCTCCCTGCTCCCTCTGTACTGTGTGTATACAGTCCCCAGACTCCCTGCTCCCTCTGTGCTGTGTATATACTGTCCTCAAACTCCCTGCTCCCCCTGTACTGTGTATATACTGTCCTCAGGCTCCCTGCTCCCTTTGCACTGTGTATATACAGTCTTCAGGCTCCCTGCTCCCTCTGTACTGTGTATACAGTCCCCAGACTCCCTGCTCCCTCTGTACTGTGTATATACTGTCCTCACACTCCCTGCTCCCTCTGTACTGTGTATATACAGTCCTCAGGCTCCCTGCTCCCTCTGTACTGTGTATATACAGTCCACAGACTCCCTGCTCCCTCTGTACTGTGTATATACTGTCCTCAGACTCCCTGCTGCCTCTGTACTGTGTATATACTGTCCCCAGACTCCCTGCTCCCTCTGTACTGTGTATATACTGTCCTCAGGCTCCCTGCTCCCTCTGTACGGTGTATATACAGTCCTCAGACTCACTGCTCCCTCTCTACTGTGTATATACAGTCTTCAGACCCCATACTCCCTCTGTACTGTGTACATACAGTCCCCAGACTCCCTGCTCCCTCTCTACTGTGTATATACTGTCCTCAGACTCCCTGCTCCCTCTGTACTTTGTATATACAGTCCTCAGGCTCCCTGCTCCCTCTGTACTGTGTATATACAGTCCTCAGACTCCCTGCTCCCTCTGTACTGTGTATATACTGTCCTCAGACTCCCTGCTCCCTCTGTACTGTGTATATACAGTCCTCAGACTCCCTGCTCCCTCTCTACTGTGTATATACAGTCCTCAGACTCCCTGCTCCCTCTACTGTGTATATACAGTCCTCAGGCTCCCTGCTCCCTCTGTACTTTGTATATGCAGTCCTCAGACTCCCTGCTCCCGCTGTACTGTGTATATACAGTCCTCAGGCTCCCTGCTCCCTCTGTACTTTGTATATGCAGTCCTCAGTCTCCCTGCTCCCTCTGTACTGTGTATATACTGTCCTCAGACTCCCTGCTGCCTCTGTACTGTGTATATACTGTCCCCAGACTCCCTGCTCCCTCTGTACTGTGTATATACTGTCCTCAGGCTCCCTGCTCCCTCTGTACGGTGTATATACAGTCTTCAGACCCCATACTCCCTCTGTACTGTGTATATACAGTCCTCAGACCCCCTGCTCCCTCTCTAATGTGTATATGCAGTCCTCAGACTCCCTGCTCCCTCTGTACTGTGTATATACAGTCCTCAGACTCCCTGCCCCCTCTGTACTGTGTATATACTGTCCTCAGACTCCCTGCTCCCTCTGTACTGTGTATATACTGTCCTCAGACTCCCTGCTCCCTCTCTACTGTGTATATACAGTCCTCAGACTCCCTGCTCCCTCTGTACTGTGTATATACATTCCTCTGACTCCCTGCTCCCCCTGTACTGTGTATATACTGTCCTCAGACTCCCTGCTCCCTCTGTACTGTGTATATACAGTCCTCAGACTCACTGCTCCCTCTGTACTGTGTATATACAGTCCCCAGACTCCCTGCTCCCTCTGTACTGTGTATATATTGTCCTCAGACTCCCTGCTCCCTCTGTACTGTGTATATACAGTCCCCAGACTCCCTGCTCCCTCTGTACTGTGTATATACAGTCCCCAGACTCCCTGCTCCCTCTGTACTGTGTGTATACAGTCCCCAGACTCCCTGCTCCCTCTCTACTGTGTATATACAGTCCTCAAACTCCCTGCTCCCTCTGTACTGTGTATATACTGTCCTCAGACTCCCTGCTCCTTCTGTACTGTGTATATAGAGTCCTCAGACTCCCTGCTCCCTCTGTACTGTGTATATACTGTCCTCAGACTCCCTGCTCCCTCTGTACTGTGTATATACAGTCCCCAGACTCCCTGCTCCCTCTCTATTGTGTATATACAGTCCTCAGACTCCCTGCTCCCTCTGTACTGTGTATATACAGTCCTCAGACTCCCTGCTCCCTCTGTACTGTGTATATACTGTCCTCAGGCTCCCTGCTCCCTCTGTACTGTGTATATACAGTTCTCAGACCCCCTGCTCCCTCTGTACAGTGTATATACTGTCCTCAGGCTCCCTGCTCCCTCTGTACTGTGTATATACAGTTCTCAGACTCCCTGCTCCCTCTACTGTGTATATACAGTCCTCAGACTCCCTGATCCCTCTGTACTGTGTATATACAGTCCCCAGACTCCCTGCTCCCTCTGTAATGTGTATATACTGTCCTCACACTCCCTGCTCCCTCTGTACTGTGTATATACAGTTCTCAGGCTCCATGCTCCCTCTGTACTGTGTATATACAGTCCTCAGGCTCCCTGCTCCCTCTGTACTGTGTATATACAGTCCTCAGGCTCCCTGCTCCCTCTGTACTGTGTATATACAGTCCTCAGGCTCCCTGCTCCCTCTGTACTGTGTATATACAATCCTCAGGCTCCCTGCTCCCTATGTACTGTGTATATACTGTCCTCAGACTCCCTGCTCCCCCTGTACTGTGTATATACTGTCCTCAGACTCCCTGCTCCCTCTGTACTGTGTATATACTGTCCTCAGACTCCCTGCTCCCTCTGTACTGTGTATATACAGTCCTCAGACTCCCTGCTCCCTCTGTACTGTGTATATACAGTCCCCAGACTCCCTGCTCCCTCTCTACTGTGTATATACAGTCCTTAAACTCCCTGCTCCCTCTGTACTGTGTATATACAGTCCCCAGACTCCCTGCTCCCTCTCTACTGTGTATATACTGTCCTCAGACTCCCTGCTCCCTCTCTACTGTGTATATACAGTCCTCAGACTCCCTGCTCCCTCTGTACTGTGTATATACTGTCCTCAGACTCCCTGCTCCCTCTGTACTGTGTATATACAGTCCCCAGACTCCCTGCTCCCTCTCTACTGTGTATATACAGTCCTCAGGCTCCCTGCTCCCTCTGTACTGTGTATATACAGTCCTCAGGCTCCCTGCTCCCTCTGTACTGTGTATATACAATCCTCAGGCTCCCTGCTCCCTATGTACTGTGTATATACTGTCCTCAGACTCCCTGCTCCCCCTGTACTGTGTATATACTGTCCTCAGACTCCCTGCTCCCTCTGTACTGTGTATATACTGTCCTCAGACTCCCTGCTCCCTCTGTACTGTGTATATACAGTCCTCAGACTCCCTGCTCCCTCTGTACTGTGTATATACAGTCCCCAGACTCCCTGCTCCCTCTCTACTGTGTATATACAGTCCTTAAACTCCCTGCTCCCTCTGTACTGTGTATATACAGTCCCCAGACTCCCTGCTCCCTCTCTACTGTGTATATACTGTCCTCAGACTCCCTGCTCCCTCTCTACTGTGTATATACAGTCCTCAGACTCCCTGCTCCCTCTGTACTGTGTATATACTGTCCTCAGACTCCCTGCTCCCTCTGTACTGTGTATATACAGTCCCCAGACTCCCTGCTCCCTCTCTACTGTGTATATACAGTCCTCAGACTCCCTGCTCCCTCTGTACTGTGTATATACATTCCTCTGACTCCCTGCTCCCCCTGTACTGTGTATATACTGTCCTCAGACTCCCTGCTCCCTCTGTACTGTGTATATACAGTCCTCAGACTCACTGCTCCCTCTGTACTGTGTATATACAGTCCCCAGACTCCCTGCTCCCTCTGTACTGTGTATATATTGTCCTCAGACTCCCTGCTCCCTCTGTACTGTGTATATACAGTCCCCAGACTCCCTGCTCCCTCTGTACTGTGTATATACAGTCCCCAGACTCCCTGCTCCCTCTGTACTGTGTATATACAGTCCCCAGACTCCCTGCTCCCTCTCTACTGTGTATATACAGTCCTCAAACTCCCTGCTCCCTCTGTACTGTGTATATACTGTCCTCAGACTCCCTGCTCCTTCTGTACTGTGTATATAGAGTCCTCAGACTCCCTGCTCCCTCTGTACTGTGTATATACTGTCCTCAGACTCCCTGCTCCCTCTGTACTGTGTATATACAGTCCCCAGACTCCCTGCTCCCTCTCTACTGTGTATATACAGTCCTCAGACTCCCTGCTCCCTCTGTACTGTGTATATACAGTCCTCAGACTCCCTGCTCCCTCTGTACTGTGTATATACTGTCCTCAGACTCCCTGCTCCCTCTGTACTGTGTATATACAGTTCTCAGACCCCCTGCTCCCTCTGTACAGTGTATATACTGTCCTCAGGCTCCCTGCTCCCTCTGTACTGTGTATATACAGTTCTCAGACTCCCTGCTCCCTCTACTGTGTATATACAGTCCTCAGACTCCCTGATCCCTCTGTACTGTGTATATACAGTCCCCAGACTCCCTGCTCCCTCTGTAATGTGTATATACTGTCCTCACACTCCCTGCTCCCTCTGTACTGTGTATATACAGTTCTCAGGCTCCATGCTCCCTCTGTACTGTGTATATACAGTCCTCAGGCTCCCTGCTCCCTCTGTACTGTGTATATACAGTCCTCAGGCTCCCTGCTCCCTCTGTACTGTGTATATACAGTCCTCAGGCTCCCTGCTCCCTCTGTACTGTGCATATACAATCCTCAGGCTCCCTGCTCCCTATGTACTGTGTATATACTGTCCTCAGACTCCCTGCTCCCCCTGTACTGTGTATATACTGTCCTCAGACTCCCTGCTCCCTCTGTACTGTGTATATACTGTCCTCAGACTCCCTGCTCCCTCTGTACTGTGTATATACAGTCCTCAGACTCCCTGCTCCCTCTGTACTGTGTATATACAGTCCTCAGAATCCCTGCTCCCTCTGTACTGTTTATATATAGTCCTCAGGCTCCCTGCTCCCTCTACACTGTGTATATACAGTCCCCTGACTCCCTGCTCCCTCTGTACTGTGTATATACTGTCCTCAGACTCCCTGCTCCCTCTGTACTGTGTCTATACAGTCCTCACACTCCCTGCTCCCTCTGTACTGTGTATATACAGTCCTCAGACTCCCTGCTCCCTCTGTACTGTGTATATATAGTCCTCAGACTCCCTGCTCCCTCTGTACTGTGTATAAACAGTCCTCAGACTCTCTGCTCCCTCTGTACTGTGTATATACTGTCCTCAGACTCCCTGCTCCCTCTGTACTGTGTATATACAGTCCTCAGAATCCCTGCTCCCTCTGTACTGTTTATATACAGTCCTCAGGCTCCCTGCTCCCTCTGCACTGTGTATATACAGTCCCCTGAATCCCTGCTCCCTCTGTACTGTGTATATACAGTCCTCAGACTCCCTGCTCCCTCTGTACTGTGTATATACTGTCCTCAGACTCCCTGCTCCCTCTGTACTGTGTATATACAGTCCTCAGACTCCCTGCTCCCTCTGTACTGTGTATATATATAGTCCTCAGACTCCCTGCTCCCTCTGTACTGTGTATATACAGTCCTCAGACTCCCTGCTCCCTCTGTACTGTGTATATACTGTCCCCAGCCTCTCTGCTCCCTCTGTACTGTGTATATACAGTCCTCACACTCCCTGCTCCCTCTGTACTGTGTATATACTGTCCTCAGACTCCCTGCTCCCTCTGTACTGTGTATATACAGTCCTCAGACTCCCTGCTCCCTCTGTACTGTGTATATATAGTCCTCAGACTCCCTGCTCCCTCTGTACTGTGTATATACTGTCCCCATCCTCTCTGCTCCCTCTGTACTGTGTATATACTGTCCTCAGGCTCCCTGCTTCCTCTGTACTGTGTATATACTGTCCTCAGACTCCCTGCTCCCTCTGTACTGTGTATATACAGTCCCCAGACTCCCTGCTCACTCTGTACTGTGTATATACAGTCCTCAGGCTCCCTGCTCCCTCTCTACTGTGTATATACAGTCCTCAGACTCCCTGCTCCCTCTGTACTGTGTATATACAGTCCTCAGATTCCCTGCCCCCTCTGTACTGTGCATATACAGTCCTCAGACTCCTTGCTCCCTCTGTACTGTGTATATACAGTCCTCAGACTCCCTGCTCCCTCTGTACTGTGTATATACTGTCCACAGACTCCTTGCTCCCTCTGTACTGTGTATATACTGTCCTCAGACTCCCTGCTCCCTCTGTACTGTGTATATACAGTCCTCAGACTCCCTGCTCCCTCTGTACTGTGTATATACTGTCCTCAGACTCCCTGCTCCCTCTGTACTGTGTATATACTGTCCTCAGACTCCCTGCTCCCTCTGTACTGTGTATATACAGTCTTCAGACTCCCTTCTCCCTCTGTACTGTGTATATACATTCCTCAGACTCCCTGCTCACTCTGTACTGTGTATATACAGTCCTCAAACTCCCTGCTCCCTCTGTACTGTGTATATACAGTCCTCAAACTCCCTGCTCCCTCTGTACTGTGTATATACAGTCCTCAGACTCCCTGCTCCCTCTGTACTGTGTATATACAGTCCTCAGACTCCCTTCTCCCTCTGTACTGTGTATATACAGTCCTCAGACTCCCTGCTCCCTCTGTACTGTGTATATACAGTCCTCAGACTCCCTGCTCCCTCTGTACTGTGTATATACAGTCCTCAGACTCCCTGCTCCCTCTGTACTGTGTATATACAGTCCTCAGACTCCCTGCTCCCTCTGTACTGTGTATATACAGTCCTCAGACTCCCTGCTCCCTCTGTACTGTGTATATACAGTCCTCAGGCTCCCTGCTCCCTCTGTACTTTATATATGCAGTCCTCAGACTCCCTGCTCCCGCTGTACTGTGTATATACAGTCCTCAGACTCCCTGCTCCCTCTGTACTGTGTATATACTGTCCCCAGACTCCCTTCTCCCTCTGTACTGTGTATATAATGTCCCCAAGCTCCCTACTCCCTCTGTACTGTGTATATACTGTCCTCAGACTCCCTGCTCCCCCTGTACTGTGTATATACTGTCCTCATGCTCCCTGCTCCCTTTGCACTGTGTATATACAGTCCTCAGGCTCCCTGCTCCCTCTGTACTGTGTATATACTGTCCTCAGGCTCCCTGCTCCCTTTGCACTGTGTATATACAGTCCCCAGACTCCCTGCTCCCTCTGTGCTGTGTATATACTGTCCTCAAACTCCCTGCTCCCCCTGTACTGTGAATATACTGTCCTCAGGCTCCCTGCTCCCTTTGCACTGTGTATATACAGTCTTCAGGCTCCCTGCTCCCTCTGTACTGTGTATACAGTCCCCAGACTCCCTGCTCCCTCTGTACTGTGTATATACTGTCCTCACACTCCCTGCTCCCTCTGTACTGTGTATATACAGTCCTCAGGCTCCCTGCTCCCTCTGTACTGTGTATATACAGTCCACAGACTCCCTGCTCCCTCTGTACTGTGTATATACTGTCCTCAGACTCCCTGCTGCCTCTGTACTGTGTATATACTGTCCCCAGACTCCCTGCTCCCTCTGTACTGTGTATATACTGTCCTCAGGCTCCCTGCTCCCTCTGTACGGTGTATATACAGTCCTCAGACTCACTGCTCCCTCTCTACTGTGTATATACAGTCTTCAGACCCCATACTCCCTCTGTACTGTGTACATACAGTCCCCAGACTCCCTGCTCCCTCTCTACTGTGTATATACTGTCCTCAGACTCCCTGCTCCCTCTGTACTTTGTATATACAGTCCTCAGGCTCCCTGCTCCCTCTGTACTGTGTATATACAGTCCTCAGACTCCCTGCTCCCTCTGTACTGTGTATATACTGTCCTCAGACTCCCTGCTCCCTCTGTACTGTGTATATACAGTCCTCAGACTCCCTGCTCCCTCTCTACTGTGTATATACAGTCCTCAGACTCCCTGCTCCCTCTACTGTGTATATACAGTCCTCAGGCTCCCTGCTCCCTCTGTACTTTGTATATGCAGTCCTCAGACTCCCTGCTCCAGCTGTACTGTGTATATACAGTCCTCAGGCTCCCTGCTCCCTCTGTACTTTGTATATGCAGTCCTCAGTCTCCCTGCTCCCTCTGTACTGTGTATATACTGTCCTCAGACTCCCTGCTGCCTCTGTACTGTGTATATACTGTCCCCAGACTCCCTGCTCCCTCTGTACTGTGTATATACTGTCCTCAGGCTCCCTGCTCCCTCTGTACGGTGTATATACAGTCTTCAGACCCCATACTCCCTCTGTACTGTGTATATACAGTCCTCAGACCCCCTGCTCCCTCTCTAATGTGTATATACAGTCCTCAGACTCCCTGCTCCCTCTGTACTGTGTAAATACATTCCTCAGGCTCCCTGCTCCCTCTGTACTGTGTATATATAGTCCTCAGACTCCCTGCTCCCTCTACTGTGTATATACAGTCCTCAGACTCCCTGCTCCCTCTGTACTGTGTATATACTGTCCTCAGACTCCCTGCTCCCTCTGTACTGTGTATATACAGTCCTCAGACTCCCTGCTCCCTCTGTACTGTGTATATAAAATCTTCAGACCCCCTGCTCCCTCTGTACTGTGTATATACAGTCCTCTGACTCCCTGCTCCCCCTGTACTGTGTATATACAGTCCTCAGACTCCCTGCTCCCTCTGTACTGTGTATATACTGTCCTCAGACTCCCTGCTCCCTCTGTAATGTGTATATACTGTCCTCAGACTCCCTGCTCCCTCTGTACTGTGTAAATACATTCCTCAGGCTCCCTGCTCCCTCTGTACTGTGTATATACAGTCCTCAGACTCCCTGCTCCCTCTGTACTGTGTATATACTATCCTCAGACTCCCTGCTCCCCCTGTACTGTGTATATACAGTCCTCAGACTCCCTGCTCCCTCTGTACTGTGTATATACTGTCCCCAGGCTCCCTCTGTACTGTGTATATACTGTCCCCAGGCTCACTCTGTACTGTGTATATACAGTCCTCAGACTCCCTGCTCCCTCTGTACTGTGTATATACTGTCCTCAGACTCCCTGCTCCCTCTGTAATGTGTATATACTGTCCTCAGACTCCCTGCTCCCTCTGTACTGTGTAAATACATTCCTCAGGCTCCCTGCTCCCTCTGTACTGTGTATATACAGTCCTCAGACTCCCTGCTCCCTCTGTACTGTGTATATACTATCCTCAGACTCCCTGCTCCCCCTGTACTGTGTATATACAGTCCTCAGACTCCCTGCTCCCTCTGTACTGTGTATATACTGTCCCCAGGCTCCCTCTGTACTGTGTATATACTGTCCCCAGGCTCACTCTGTACTGTGTATATACAGTCCTCAGACTCCCTGCTCCCTCTGTACTGTGTATATACTGTCCCCAGGCTCCCTGCTCCCCCTGTACTGCGTATATGCTGTCCCCAGGCTCCCTGCTCCCTCTGTACTGTGTATATACTGTCCTCAGACTCCCTGCTCCCTCTGTACTGTGTATATACTGTCCTCAGACTCCTTGCTCCCTCTGTACTGTGTATATACAGTCCTCAGACTCCCTGCTCCCTTTGTACTGTGTTTATACTGTCCTCAGGCTCCCTGCTCCCTCTCTACTGTGTATATACAGTCCTCAGACTCCCTGCTCCCGCTGTACTGTGTATATACTGTCCTCAGACTCCCTGCTCCCTCTGTACTGTGTATATACAGTCCTCAGACTCCCTGCTCCCTCTCTACTGTGTATATACTGTCCCCAGACTCCCTGCTCCCTCTTTACTGTCTATATACTGTCCTCAGACTCCCTGCTCCCTCTGTACTGTGTATATACAGTCCTCAGACTCCCTGCTCCCTCTGTACTGTGTATATACAGTCCTCAGACTCCCTGCTCCCTCTGGACTGTGTATATACTGTCCTTAGTCTCACTACTCCCTCTGTACTGTGTATAGACTGTCCTCAGACTCCCTGCTCCCTCTGTACTGTGTATATACTGTCCTCAGGCTCTCTGCTCCCTCTGTACTGTGTATATACAGTCCTCAGACTCCCTGCTCCCTCTGGACTGTGTATATACTGTCCTCAGACTCCCTGCTCCCTCTGTACTATGTATATACTGTCCTTAGTCTCACTACTCCCTCTGTACTGTGTATATACTGTCCTCAGGCTCCCTGCTCCCTCTGGATTGTGTATTATACTGTCCTCAGACTCCCTGCTCCCTCTGTACTGTGTATATACAGTCCTCAGACTCCCTGCTCCCTCTGTACTGTGTATATACTGTCCTCAGACTCCCTGCTCCCTCTGTACTGTATATATACTGTCCTTAGTCTCACTACTCCCTCTGTACTGTGTATATACTGTCCTCAGACTCCCTGCTCCCTCTGTACTGTGTATATACTGTCCTTAGTCTCACTACTCCCTCTGTACTGTGTATAGACTGTCCTCAGACTCCCTGCTCCCTCTGTACTGTGTATATACAGTCCTCAGACTCCCTGCTCCCTCTGTACTGTGTATATACTGTCCTCAGGCTCCCTGCTCCCTCTGGACTGTGTATATACTGTCCTCAGACTCCCTGCTCCCTCTGTACTGTGTATATACTGTCCTTAGTCTCACTACTCCCTCTGTACTGTGTATATACAGTCTTCAGACTCCCTGCTCCCTCTGTACTGTGTATATACAGTCCTCAGACTCCCTGCTCCCTCTGTACTGTGTATATACTGTCCTCAGACTCCCTGCTCCCTCTGTACTGTGTATAGACTGTCCTCAGACTCCCTGCTCCCTCTGTACTGTGTATATACTGTCCTTAGTCTCACTACTCCCTCTGTTCTGTGTATAGACTGTCCTCAGACTCCCTGCTCCCTCTGTACTGTGTATATACTGTCCTCAGGCTCCCTGCTCCCTCTGTACTGTGTATATACTGTCCTCAGGCTCTCTGCTCCCTCTGTACTGTGTATATACAGTCCTCAGACTCCCTGCTCCCTCTGTACTGTGTATATACTGTCCTCAGGCTCTCTGCTCCCTCTGTACTGTGTATATACAGTCCTCAGACTCCCTGCTCCCTCTGTACTGTGTATATACTGTCCCCAGACTCCCTTCTCCCTCTGTACTGTGTATATACTGTCCTCAGACTCCTTGCTCCCTCTGTACTGTGTATATACAGTCCTCAGGCTCCCTGCTCCCTCTCTACTGTGTATATACAGTCCTCAGACTCCCTGCTCCCTCTCTACTGTGTATATACAGTCCTCAGATTCCCTGCCCCCTCTGTACTGTGTATATACTGTCCCCAGACTCCCTTCTCCCTCTGTACTGTGTATATACTGTCCTCAGACTCCCTGCTCCCTCTGTACTGTGTATATACAGTCCTCAGACTCACTGCTCCCTCTCTACTGTGTATATACAGTCTTCAGGCTCCCTGCTCCCTCTGTACTGTGTATATACTGTCCTTAGTCTCACTACTCCCTCTGTACTGTGTATATACAGTCCTCAGACTCCCTGCTCCCTCTGTACTGTGTATATACAGTCCTCAGACTCCCTGCTCCCTCTGGACTGTGTATATACTGTCCTTAGTCTCACTACTCCCTCTGTACTGTGTATAGACTGTCCTCAGACTCCCTGCTCCCTCTGTACTGTGTATATACTGTCCTCAGGCTCTCTGCTCCCTCTGTACTGTGTATATACAGTCCTCAGACTCCCTGCTCCCTCTGGACTGTGTATA
Organism: Bombina bombina; assembly: GCF_027579735.1. Taxonomy (NCBI): domain Eukaryota; kingdom Metazoa; phylum Chordata; class Amphibia; order Anura; family Bombinatoridae; genus Bombina; species Bombina bombina. Next base: position 14,568,372 of record NC_069510.1, on the reverse strand, counting down.
TACTGTCCTCAGACTCCCTGCTCCCTCTGTACTATGTATATACTGTCCTTAGTCTCACTACTCCCTCTGTACTGTGTATATACTGTCCTCAGGCTCCCTGCTCCCTCTGGATTGTGTATTATACTGTCCTCAGACTCCCTGCTCCCTCTGTACTGTGTATATACAGTCCTCAGACTCCCTGCTCCCTCTGTACTGTGTATATACTGTCCTCAGACTCCCTGCTCCCTCTGTACTGTATATATACTGTCCTTAGTCTCACTACTCCCTCTGTACTGTGTATATACTGTCCTCAGACTCCCTGCTCCCTCTGTACTGTGTATATACTGTCCTTAGTCTCACTACTCCCTCTGTACTGTGTATAGACTGTCCTCAGACTCCCTGCTCCCTCTGTACTGTGTATATACAGTCCTCAGACTCCCTGCTCCCTCTGTACTGTGTATATACTGTCCTCAGGCTCCCTGCTCCCTCTGGACTGTGTATATACTGTCCTCAGACTCCCTGCTCCCTCTGTACTGTGTATATACTGTCCTTAGTCTCACTACTCCCTCTGTACTGTGTATATACAGTCTTCAGACTCCCTGCTCCCTCTGTACTGTGTATATACAGTCCTCAGACTCCCTGCTCCCTCTGTACTGTGTATATACTGTCCTCAGACTCCCTGCTCCCTCTGTACTGTGTATAGACTGTCCTCAGACTCCCTGCTCCCTCTGTACTGTGTATATACTGTCCTTAGTCTCACTACTCCCTCTGTTCTGTGTATAGACTGTCCTCAGACTCCCTGCTCCCTCTGTACTGTGTATATACTGTCCTCAGGCTCCCTGCTCCCTCTGTACTGTGTATATACTGTCCTCAGGCTCCCTGCTCCCTCTGTACTGTGTATATACAGTCCTCAGACTCCCTGCTCCCTCTGTACTGTGTATATACTGTCCTCAGACTCCCTGCTCCCTCTGTACTGTGTATAGACTGTCCTCAGACTCCCTGCTCCCTCTGTACTGTGTATATACTGTCCTTAGTCTCACTACTCCCTCTGTTCTGTGTATAGACTGTCCTCAGACTCCCTGCTCCCTCTGTACTGTGTCTATACTGTCCTCAGGCTCCCTGCTTTCTCTGTACTGTGTATATACTGTCCTCAGGCTCTCTGCTCCCTCTGTACTGTGTATATACAGTCCTCAGACTCCCTGCTCCCTCTGTACTGTGTATATACAGTCCCCAGACTCCCTGCTCCCTCTGTACTGTGTATATACTGTCCTCAGACTCCCTGCTCCCTCTGTACTGTGTATATACTGTCCTCAGACTCCCTGCTCCCTCTGTACTGTGTATATACAGTCCTCAGACTCCCTGCTCCCTCTGTACTGTGTATATACTGTCCCCAGTCAGTTTCCTCACCAATACAAGTTGAGTTCTATTAGCTTCAGATGCGTTCTGCTCGGGGGCCCTGTGCTTTACCGTTGCTGTTTGCAGTCACACTCAGTGCCTACAGCTGCTTGTGTTATGAAAACAATAGGATCCAATGTCTCCACGTCGCTCACAGTCGCACTGTATCATGGGAGGGAAACTCCTGGGGGATGGGCGGTCTCTCTGATTGATGTCACAGCTCTTGTCACTGTGTGCTGTATACACAAGCAGTGTGTCATGTGCTGTATACACAGGCAGTGTGATGTGCTATATACACAGGCAGTGTTTGTTATGTGCTATATACACAGGCAGTGTGAGTGATGTGCTGTATACACAGGCAGTGTGTGTGATGTGCTATATACACAGGCAGTGTGAGTGATGTGCTGTATACACAGGCAGTGTGTGATATGTGCTGTATACACAGGCAGTGTGTGTTATGTGCTGTATACACAGGCAGTGTGTGTGTTATGTGCTGTATACACAGGCAGTGTGTGTGATGTGCTGTATACACAGGCAGTGTGTGTTATGTGCTGTATACACTGGCAGTGTGTGTTATGTGCTGTATACACAGGCAGTGTGTGTGATGTGCTGTATACACAGGCAGTGTGTGTTATGTGCTGTATACACAGGCAGTGTGTGTGATGTGCTGTATACACAGGCAGTGTGTGTGATTTGTGCTGTATACACAGGCAGTGTGTGATGTGCTGTATACACAGGCAGTGTGTGTGATTTGTGCTGTATACACAGGCAGTGTGTGATATGTGCTGTATACACAGGCAGTGTGTTATATGTGCTGTATACACAGGCAGTGTGTGCTGTATAGACAGTAGGGTTGTCACCGCGGCCATGTTTTCCTGGACACTTATGAGTTAGACCAGTGTTTTTCAACTAGTGTGCCGTGAGAGATCCTCAGGTGTGCCACGGCAGACTGACAACAGTGTGACATATTTTTTAAACATTGCTTGTTTTTTACTCCCAGTGCAGGGGTAGTTTGTAGGAGGCATGGCATAACAGCACAATACATACAGTATGTGTGTGTTTGTGTGTATGTGTATATATATATATATATATATATATATATATATATATATGCTGTAGTAGGCTACAATGTGTGATTTTTTTTAAAATTTTTGGATGGTGGTGTGCCACAGGATTTTTTTTTTTTTTATTATATACTTTATTAGTTTTTCAAAATAAAATAGACAAGTACAGCATTAGTATGACCGAAGCGTACTATTCCAGTGATGAACATAAATAATGGAAATATAAGAAAACACAAAGCGTACGACAAGGGATCTCATACATGTATGTAGCCTCTATATCTAACATAGAGGGAGAACAAGATGTACACTTGAATCAAATGCGGATAATAAGGGGAGAGGGGGGGAGGGGGGGGAAGAGGGAAGGGGGGATGGGATCATCTGAGGAAAAGAGGGGGGGAGGGAGGGCAGGACTTAAAGTACCGGGTATGGGCCTATAGTGGACACTAGTCGAAACTGAGTAGGTGTGGGATGGCGTACCGACTCTACTGGGCGTAGAAACAATGTTTTAAGTCTCAAAACTAGGGAGCCATGTTGTGTCAAACCTGTTCTTCCATTCTGCCCATATTAGTTCAAAGAAGTCAACTCTGCCCCTGGAATAATAAATAGACTTTTCCATGGTGTAGATATAGGCCATGGTTTGAGTAATGTCAGACCAAGGTTGGGGGTTAGTTCTCTTCCAAGCTTTGGCAATGTTAAGTTTAACAGCTGAAAGGAGATAGATGCTTAATGAAGCGTAATGTCTGGGGAGTTTACAGGTACCCACATGGAGTAAGGCAACTTCTGGGGTGTATGGGAGGGAGATACCCATGTTTGATAAATTTGAAAAGCACTTGTTCCAGGTGGGCCTCAGCTTGGGGCAAGACCACCAAATGTGCGTCATGTCTCCTACCATACCGCAACCTCTCCAGCAAGTCGGAGATGCCTCAGGGAAAATCGCTGCTAATCTGGTAGGCACAAAGTACCATTGTGTAAGCAATTTAATGTAAGTCTCGTGCATAGTGACACAATGAAGTGTTTTATTTGTGAGAAGTAGTGTGCGGTGCCATTCTTTAGTGGATGCAGTGAACTCAAGTTTTTGCTCCCATTTAGTGATGTGTATTGCCTTGTCTGTAGGGATTGCTCCCTCCATGATGGAATAATGGAGAGATAGTGGCTTGCCCAGTCTAAGTCCCTGCTGCCATCTGGCCTCCCAGATGGTTAATGGCCGGGATAGAGATGGCTTAAAACCCCAGCTAGACAAAAAGCTGAGGACCCTAACATATTCAAATCGCATGTAGGGCGGAGGAGGTGATGAGTCACCTATTTGGGCAAAGGGCACAAATGAGTCGCAAGGAGATGAGGGCCAAAGGTCTGCCACTTTCGAGATACCAAGTCTCTGCCACGTCAAAGGGTGAGAATCTGGAAGGCCAGATAGAAGGCCAGTCAGTGAAGTGATGGGGGATGGGTGGGGAGCCACCCGGGGGCAGTGTCTCAGCTGCTCCCAAGCAGCTAAGCATTCTCGGATTATCTGATTATCTATCCCCAAGGATCTCCGACAGTGAGGAGGGGTCCATATCAGGTCCCTCAAGGTAAGGTCGAAAGGTAGGGAGGCTTGTTCAATCGACCTCCATCTACTATCGGAATTCTTTACTCCCCATTGGGTAATGTGCGTAAGCATGGCGGCTTCGTAGTATCTGGAGATAGATGGGGAGGCCACCCCCCGTGCATTCTGGGGTACTGCAGAAGTTTATGAGCTACTCGTGGGGGTTTATTCTGCCATATATATTTGGTGCAGGCACCTTGAAACTGGGTAAGAAGAGATCTAGGTACTCTGACAGGGAGGCATCTCATAACATATGTCAGTTTTGGAAGATAACTCATTTTAAGGGCTGCTACCCGACCAAGCCAGGAGATACATCTATAATTCCACTGCTTGGTCAGAGTATGCAATTCGGTTAGGAGGGGCTTATAGTTATGCAAAATTAGGTTGGGGATGGAGTTAGATAGTTTGACTCCTAGATGAGAGATATAAGTATTGTTAACAACAAAATTATATTTGTCTCGTAGGGAGTTGGTGACTAGTTCTGAAAAGCCCTGCGTGTAGAGTTCCGATTTGGATTGGTTTAGTCTATAAAAGGATAGGCCACTGAAAGTATCCAGTAAGCATAGGAGCTTGGGAAATTCGCTTAGGGGGTTTGCAGAGAGTATGGTAGTATAGTCTGCGAACAGAGCTACTTTGTGAACTGTTCTGTGGAGGGTAACTCCAGACATTACTCTATCCGCTCTAATAGCAGCTGCTAGGGGTTCTATGGCCAGCGCAAATAAAATGGGTGAAAGGGGGCATCCCTGCCGGGTGCCGTTTGAAATAGGGAAGCGAGAGGAGTGAAACCCCAGACCTCTGACTGAGGTCGTGGGGGTCGAGTATAAAGCCCGCACCGCTTGGATGATGGAAACCGGGAAGCCAAAGGTCGCTAATACCTCCCACAGGAAATCCCACCGAACCCGGTCAAATGCTTTCTCAGCGTCAAGAGAAAGCACAGCTATTGGTTTGTTAAGTCTTTTGGCTTCTAGGAGAATATTGAGAAGTCTTCTCGTGTTGTCGGGACCTTCCCTTCCAGGTATGAAACCAACCTGGTCCGGGTTAATAAGCGTGGGGAGAAGTTTTGTGAGCCTATTGGCCAGCATTTTTGCATATATTTTAACATCGGTATTGATTAGAGATATGGGCCTATAGCTAGCGCAGAGGGTCGGGTCCTTGTTGGGCTTGAGAATCGTGATGATTGAGGCCTCCAGGAACTCCCGTCGAAATCTACCCTCGTCCATAGCCAGGTTATAGAATCCGGTCAGGACGGGGGCAATCTCCCCCAGGAATGTCTTGTAAAAGATCGCAGTGAAACCGTCTGGCCCAGGGGCCTTAAGAGACTTCAGATTTTTGACAACGAGTTTGACCTCTTGGGGCATGATAGGGCTATCTAGACTATCAGTAGTGGTCTCCTCTAGAGTGGGTAATTTTAGGGAGCGTAGGAAAGGACCTATAGCCTCCGACGGGGTAGGCTGGAATGAAGCGTCATTTTGGATATTATATAAGGCCGAATAGTACTCGCTGAACTGCTGGCCGATTTGTGATGGGAGTTTAAAGGACCGAACGCCTTTTTTAATCTCGTGAATACGAGAGATGCTAGTTCGGTGCCTTAATTTGTTAGCTAAGAGCGCGTCTGCTTTGTTACCCTTAGAGTAAAATAGCTGTTTCAGCTTAAGTAGATTATTTTGGGTCTTAGTATATTCTAGCTTACATATATGTCTCCTTAAAACTCTAATCTCCTCCTCGATGTTTAAGTTAACTCCTGTCCGTCTTTGTGACTCGAGACCCCTTAATTTAGGGTGGGCCTGAGACAAGGAGAGACCTGCCTGTTTCCTCAAATGGGCTTGTTTTTGAATAAAGAAGCCTCTAGTGGTGGCCTTAAAGGCCCCCCATAGTATGTCTTCTCGCATCCCTGGGGTGTTATTAATTTGCAAAGTGAAGTTTATTTCCCTCCTGAGTTCCTCTCTGAAGGGAATGTCAGATAAGAGGGTGTGGGGGAGTTTCCAGCCAGGTCTGGTTCTGGTGGTGTCCTGTGACTCTAGGTCCATTAGAACCATGTCATGGTCTGACCATGGGCACACACAAATCTTTGAGGAGAGTATAAGGTCTAGGCAGTCTGGATGGCAAAATACATAGTCTAGTCTGGAGTGTGTGGAGTGGGGTATGGAGTAGTGAGTAAAGTCTCTATCTAGAGGGTGAAGAGATCTCCAAGCATCAAAGAGATTAAACTGGGACATAAGTTCCCGGAATCTCCGGCATGTGGGGTCTGGGCGATGAGGGCACTTTTTAGATGTCTTCATCTGTCTATCAAGGCCGCCATCCCACACCATGTTCAGATCTCCTGTCAAAATTACCCTACCCTGTCGAACCTGGTCCACTTTACGTAAGATCTTCTTTAGATATCTGGGTTGAAGGGTGTTAGGCAGATATACGGATACTAAGGTGTATGTGACATGGTCTAGGTTACATATCAAGATAAGGTACCTAGCCTGTGGATCCGCAATCTCGAGAAGAGGTTCAAAGGCCACTCTTTTGTTAATCAAGATGGCTACGCCTCTAGCTTTCTTAGAATAAGAGGCAGTTTTTACAGCAGGGTAGTCCCTGAGTGACGGGCCGGGGGAGGAATCTCTTAGAAGATGTGTTTCCTGGAGGAAAGCCACATCAGCCTTGTGAAATTTTAGCGTTCTAGATAGTAGGCTTCGTTTGCCAAAGGTGTTTAGACCCCTTACATTTAATATCAAAAATCTAAGGGGCGCCATTAACAGAGCCACAAATACTTGAGGATTAGGGAAAAGGAAGGGTCAATGGGGAAGGTAAGAGGTATAGGAAAGGGAATTAAGGACAAGGGGAGGCTGGTGGAAATAGTCCACCTAAGTGGGACCCAAGCGTGGGTTCCAAAATCTGGGGGGGGGAGCTAAACAAAGCTATTTGGGTAGGGCTAGTAAACGCATAGCCCCGCTCTCAAAAGAAATGCAGGGTGGCCCGCAGTCCGGCCGGGTCACTTATCAACCATGGCAAACTGCCATGTGGGTATTAGACTTACTTCTCAAACAAACTTCCAGCCAGAAGCTAGCCAACCCGCACTGCTCTCAATAGTTAAACAGAAACATCTGCATACAGAATAGGAAACATAAACAAAAATCAATTAACATTCAAACAGGTATAACATAAAACCATCAAGTAGGTGAGGCTTGAGGCCTCGGGATGTGGTCAGGTGGATTGGGTTTCTGGCGCTTAGGCCTCTGCTCTTTGATAGACCATGCTGGAGCTGAGACACGTAGCTTAGACTGGGCAACTGTCTGAGATTCCACTGCAGGCTGCAGGCCCCAAGTAGCCAGGAGAGTGCTGCCCACTGCAGGAGAAGAGACAACATGAGACTGATTGTCCTTTGTCACTATTAACTTAGTGGGGAATCCCCACCTGTACTTGATGTTGGCCTTCCTGAGTTGTGCAGTGATAGGGGCATATAATCTTCGTTGTTGCAGCGTGTGCGATGAAAGATCCGGGAGGAGCTGAATATCCTTGAGGTTATCGGGCAGACTGGGTTTATTATAGGACGCCTGCATCAGGCGATCCTTAAATTTGAAGTTATGGAAGCAAACCACCACATCTCGTGGCTTGTCGGAAGACATTGACCTCGGCCTGAGAGCCCTATGCGCTCGCTCCATATTGTGACTATCCCCCTCCAGGGGGCCGAGCAGGGCAGTATAGAGGGATGTGAGAAATTCTTGGAGATCCCCCGGCAGAACTGACTCGGGTATGCCTCTAAACCGTAAATTATTTCTTCTGGCCCTATCTTCCACATCGGCCAGTTTTAATTCAAGCTGGGAGATCTGCTCTGCCAAGTTTTCAGCGTATGCTAGGATGTTAGAGTTGTCTGTGGCGAGGTCATCGTGTTGTCTCTCCAGGGTATCAATCTAGGATTCCTTCTAGATGCGTGTGGCATGGTTATCACCTTTGTAGAGCAGCTGCAGACTTAGATAATGAACCACCTGGACCACTCCAGGACCTGTAGAGATAACTGTTAGTGCAGAGGAACTACTTAGTAAAAGTTATAGCATCAAAGGTTAAATACTGTAATACAGCGATATATAACATTGATGGCCAATGATACACTGAGAGAGCGGGGCTAGCATAGCCCTCAAACACATATTACACCTGGTACATAATATTTAACTTATGCAGCAATGATAGAAAAGGCCCAATGAATGGACCAACAGCTGATGGTTATAGTGGCCCCTAGGAGCCCCCACGCACCTCAGGGAGGGGGGAATACGACCAGTAGGAAGGGGAAAAGGAAAGTGGAAGTGACCAGCCCAGACAAGCTGGGCCGGAAAGGGGGAGGCGCGAGGGGGACCAAAGCGACCAGTCCCGTTCAGTGAGACTCACAGGTGGACCCCAACAAATGTAATGCAGGGGGGATAGGGAGTAGTATAAACTAGTATTTGTAGTAACACTAGATATGACAGGCCCTGCAAATGGTTAGGACAAGGTGGTGGAAGTACCTAAATTAACTGCAAATGTGGTCTCAGAATGAAAGGGGGGGGGCTGGGGACACCTATGGGACCTAAGGGAAAAGGGGGGTATCAGAGCTATTCTAGGTCCAATTGGGGAAATCAAAGGTGCAGAATAGAGTGCCCCCTACTGGTGAGCTCTTTAGGGAAGCATATAAGAGCTAGTACTAAGTGGAAGTAAGTGGAAGTATAGCTTGTGGGCGTGGGCCCCACGTTTATATGGTAAGGTGTGCCAAAACAGGTGTTATCTGGGCCTAATAAGTGGTGGGTTAGAAAACAGAGACTCACTTCACTTCACAAATCAAGAGTATTTTTTTTTTTTTCTCTTTTTGTATTTATTTTTCCCACTTTTTTTTTTTTTTCTTTTTTTTTTTTTTCTTCCTTTACTTCCTTTCTTCCCTTTTTCCCCTCTTTTTTATTTTCCCTAAAAGCTAGACTTGCTTTCCCTTTTAGCCTGGGAGGATTCAAATAGGAGCGGGCAACCTGGGCAGGGGTAACTGGGACCAAAGTGGGGGAAAACCATAAACCCTGCTGAAAAGAAATACAGGTTAAATACTAGATTCCAATTACACTACACCCCAAATATAAAATTCAGGGACACCTGAGCTGACGCAGCAGCTTATAAAGAAGTAAAGAGATTCCAAAGGTGTAGTATGCAGTCCATGCAGGGCCATCCCATAAGGCCCACAAATAGTTCCAGCAAAGAGGAGGATTTTTATTTTTTTTTTCCTTTTATTTTTTTCCTCTATTGTTTTTTTATTGTAACCTTGGGGGGAAGTAGTGGAAATGGGGAGACTTGGTGTGTCACACAACTGAGGTTGGGGTATGTGAGGTCGAAGTTCACTTCATATATAGCACACACTAAGTGCTTAGAGGTTGCAGCCTGATATGCAGGGAAAAAAAAACAAAAAAAAAAACGTTAGGGAGTCCCAAAAGTAGATAGAGTTGAGAGTGTGAGCTTTAATGTGCGCAAGGCACCCAGTCAAGTGTTCAGCATTAAAGTGTCCAGTTATAAACACACTGTAAAGTATCTCAGGCTTGTAATATGGGGTGAGAGTCTGGTTGATTTTTACGTCCCTGTTGTGCAGTGTGGTTTAGCAAAAGTGCAGGCTTGAGGTGGTACCAGGTGTAAGCGTATGACTGCAGCAGTATAATATGAAAATTCTTACCCCTTACGCCTGATGTATGCTGTGTTCTGCAGCTGAGGGCCCTTGATGAAGCAAGGAGATCAGGCCCCAAAATGGCGGAGGATCGCGCCAAAGGAATTGTGGCGCACTTGATGTTCTCTGCTCTCCTCGATCACTTCACAACCACCTGCCCAGACCAGCCTGTGGAGTCAGCAGGATAGCCAACTCGAGGGTAAGCCTGGCATCAAAGGAGAGTCTTTTGAAGTTAGTGGCCGCTTAAATTTCCCCAGATAGGCAGCAACCGGGCACAGACGGTGCCCCGACCCTCCAGGCAGCTGGTGTGAGAGACGGAAGATCTATGGCCCCGGGTGGATTACCAGAATCTAGGAGGCCAGCACTTGGTATCTTCTTCTCCCGGGACAGCGCAGTGTGTGGGAGTGCGTTTGGGGCCCTAGGTTGACTCACCGGTACTTATTTGTAGATGCGGCGGTGGGATCCTGCAGGGCGCCGTTAACTTCTGCCCAGCCTCCAACTGCAGTCGCAGATCAGAGAAGCTCCACAGACACCTCGGAGCGGAGCCCCGACCCTCCGAGGCTGTGGAGGTAAGAGTGACTAGGCTGCGGCAAAGGACCCACAGTAAGATGGCTGACTGCCAAGTACCTGGTTGTGAGTTGGGTCGAAGTGCTCGTTTTAAGATCAAAGTACCCTTGTTAATATAAATGTGCTTCTAGCATCCTTAGAAGTAAGCGTTAGCTGTAGATCTGACTGAATTAAACAGCCTAAATAAACTTTAAGCAGTAAAGCTCGACGGAGCTCCTCACTTGTGCTCGCCACAGGATTTTTTAATGTAAAAAAGTGTGCCACGGCAAAAAAAAGGTTAAAAATCACTTAGTTAGACATAGGTTTGCCACCTTTTCCTCAAAAAAATACAGGCCATGGGTGAGGGTGGAGCCAAAAAAAGGGTGGAGCCAAAAAGAGGCAGATTCACTCAATAAATACTGCAGTTTGAGAAGCGAAACACACACACACATATATACTGTGTCTATATATATATATATATATATATATATATATATATACACACACACACATATTGTCTGTTTTATCACATTAAACTTTCCTTCAAAGTCAAAATCAGCCAATCAGATTTTTCCTACCTTAATTCCGATTGGCTGATAGAATACTATCAGCCAATCGGAATATAACGTCACTGCAACAGACAGGCTTCCAAGGCGGCAGTGAAGGAGAGAAACAGCTGATTGGAAGAGCTCAGAGGTCTGTAGTCCGAAGTAAGGAAATACTTCCACGGAGGCTAAGCTGATAAAACTTAGCAAGGCTGAGAGTATATAACTCAGGATAAATTAGGTATAAGTGCTGTTAGTATAAAACACGGAATGGCTGAGTAAAATACAGTTGGAGAATAACCGATGAACATTACCAAGCAATGAGATGCTAGTGGGAGGAGGCTTTATACAGGTGAGCAATTAGAAAATGCTCACCTTAAAGGTGCAGTATTTGGCTAAGAGGTTATTTCATATGACAGAACTCCCTCCCCTAGGATCCACTCAGGGGATCAAGGCTTTGGTCTGTCAGGGTGTCTCCGATGGAATAAAGACACCAGATGTGGAGCTGAAAGATTCGAAGCAGGTTCCCAGGAATTGTCCTCATCCAGATAGCCCTTCCCGTGTATAAGGTATTACAGGGATCCTCCTCTTCGTCTGGAATCTCTGATGGAAGCAACCTCGTATCCCTGGTCCAGATCTCGGAGATCCAGGACGGGCTGTTCTGCAGTGTCCAGATCATGAGTGGGGTTGAATGGCTTCAGTAGGGACACATGAAAAGTCGGGTGTATACGGAACCCCTCAGGAAGAGAGAGGGTGACGGCATTACGGTTTACAATAGCCTTAATAGTATAGGGTCCGATAAACAATGAAGATAACTTTCTGGATGGAAAGGGCAACCTTAGATTACGCGTTGAAAGCCATACCTTGTCGCCAATTTTGTATATTGGAGCTGATATTCTCTTTTTATCATAATAGTATTTGTGATATTTCTTAGATTCATCAATGGTGTCTTTTACCAAAGTGAAAGTCTTATAAATCGTGTTCACCAGATCATTTACTAGAGGACATGAGCTATCTTGTAGGTTTTCTTGATGAAAGGTGGTATGGAACCCGTAGTTGATATAAAAAGGAGATAACTTAGTGGTACTATGGACTGAATTATTGTATGCGAATTCGGCATAGGACAAGAGAGATGACCAGTTATCTTGTTGTGTATTGATGAAACATCGTAGGAATTGCTCCAACCACTGATTTGTCCTCTTAGTCTGTCCGTTGGACTGTGGGTGAAAAGAGGTGCTTAAACAGCGTTGTGTTTTGCATAATTCGGTCCAGAATTTACTTTTGAATTGGCTTCCACGGTCTGAGGTTATAGTGAGAGGTAACCCATGATATTTGATAACATTGTGTATGAGTAAATGTGCAGTTTCGGAAGCAGTGGGTAACTTGTTGGTAGGAATAAAATGTGCCATTTTACTGAAAATGTCAACAACAACCAATATGGTTGTATGATTAGATGACTTTGGAAGTTTAATGTCTAATGTGATGTCAGTCCAGGGTCTTGAGGGTGTAGGTAAAGGTAGCAAATGTCCAAAAGGACGTTGGTTTTGGTTCTTGGAAACTGTACAGGTTTTACAAGAACTTACGTACTGTCTGATGTCAGCTTTCATGGTGGGCCACCAGAAGTGTCTAAGAATTAGGTCAATGTTTTTTCTATACCAGGATGTCCTGCCAAAGGATTATCATGGTTAGTGTGTAAGACTTTGCTTCTTAGAGATAAGGGGACATATACAAGGCTATCATGATAATAAAGCCCATCAGAGGCTAGAACTACTTGTGATATGAGTAGGTCTGGATCTGATTCCTGGTGTAATTTTAACTGAGAATGGATATCTTCAGTGAGTCCTATTATATGATCATGGGGTATGACATTATGTTGACTGATGTGTGATATAGGTTTGTATGGAATTCTGGAGAGCACATCAGCCTTTTGATTTTTGTTGGAGGGTCTGTAAGTGATGAGATAGTTGAATCTATTGAAAAATAGGTTCCAACGTACCTGACGAAATGTAAGAGTTCTATTTGTTTTTAGGTATTGTAAGTTCCTGTGGTCAGTGTATATTAAAATGTGGATAGAGGTTCCTTCTAGGAGATGCCTCCAGTGTTCAAAGGAAGCTTTGATAGCTAACAGTTCTTTTCCTCCTATTGCGTAATTGATTTCTGAGTCAGTCATTACACAGGAATAGTATGCTATAGGATGTAGTGGATGATTGAGACTTTGTCTTTGTGATAGGACTGCACCTATTGCGTAATCTGATGCATCTACTTCGATCACGTATTGGAGTGATGGATTAGGATAAGAAAGTATAGGAGCTGTAGTGAATCTATGTTTTAAATCATCAAATGTTTTTTGTGCTTGTTCTTACTAAACAAATTTAACATTGTTTTTTGTGAGGTTGGTGAGAGGTTTAGCTAAAAGAGCAAAATTTTTAACAAACTTCCTGTAAAAGTTCGCAAATCCCATGAACCTTTGTATTTGTTTTTTAGAATTGGGTTTAGGCCAGTCGATGATGACTTGTATTTTACTATTTTCCATATCTATCCCTTCAGGAGTAATAACATAACCTAAAAAAGTGATGGTTTTGGTGTTAAATATACATTTTTCAGGTTTTGCATATAATTGATGTTGTCTTAATCTTGACAGTACTGTACGAACGTGTTTGATGTGATCAGTATGGTTTTTTGAGTAGATAAGTATGTCGTCTAAATAGATCACCACAAAGATGTCTAGTAAATCTTTGAACACATCATTGATTAAGTGCTGAAAGGTAGCAGGCGCATTACAGAGCCCGAATGGCATCACTGTTTACTCGTAAATGCCGTATCTGGTACGGAACGCAGTGAGCCAGTTGTCCCCTTTTCTAACACGTATGAGGTTATATGCACCCCTTAAATCTAATTTTGTAAAGTAGGTAGCTCCCTCTAGACGTTTGATCAACTCAGGGATAAGGGGTAATGGGTATCTATTCTTAATTGTTTGTCGATTTAGCTCCCTGTAATCCACTATAGGTCGAATTCTGCCATCTTTGTTCTTTACAAAGAACATGCCTGCTCCTGCTGGAGAGGTAGATGGTCTAATGAACCCTTTACGAAGGTTTTCTTCAATATAGGTTTTTAAGTAATCCAATTCTACCTTGGAGAGTGGAAAAATATGCCCACATGGTATGTCTGCTCCAGGTATTAGGTCTATGGGGCAGTCATATTTTCTATGTGGCGGGAGATTTTCTGACTCTTTTTTACAAAATACATCATAAAAATCGGCATATTCAAGGGGTATTTCAGTAGTCTGTGTCTGTAGGATATGATGAGAGGAGTAACAAGTAGACTTACAATAAGTTGAGTGAAACTCAACTAGTGATGATTTCCAAGATATTGTTGGATCATGTAGGTGTAACCATGAGTATCCTAATACTAATGGATATATGGGGGATGAGATAACATCAAAAGAGATGTATTCAATATGAGTAGCAGCTATGGAAACCAGTAATGGAATTGTTTGATGTGATATAGGACCAGATGAAATCTGACTACCATCAATAACTCTTACAAACACCGGATTTGTCTTTTTTATAAGTGGTATTTTATTTGTTAAACAGAAATTCAAATCAACGTAGTTTGTGCTGGCTCCAGAGTCAATAATCGCCTTGGAAGGTACTTGTTGATTCTCCCACTGTAAAACAAGCGTGAGTGAGCAATTGATAGAATTAGGAACGTGTACATTGTAACAGGTATCTAGGGAGAGATTCTTACCCTTTTTCTGGCGGTTTAATCTCGGACACTCTTTAACTGTGTGTTGTGAGGCTCCACAATACATGCACAGATTATTCTGTCTTCTTCTAAGCTTTTCTTGGGAGTTAAGCGGACCTTTTATAAAACCAATATCCATGGCTTCAGATGTGCTGTGTGGTTGTGCTCTATTGGTTTGCAGTGTGGGAGTAAGAGTGTTGAGACGTCTGAATGAGCTTTCAGTAGAACTACGTTCACTTCTACGTTCTCTTATACGCCTGTCAAGGCTGATGGACAAATTAATGAACCCTTCCAAGGTCTGGGGCATTTCCATTCTTGCCAGCTCGTCTTTAAGTGAGTCTGATAGTCCTAATCTAAATTGATTTTTTTAGTGATAACTCATTCCATCCACTATCTTTGGAAAATCTCTTGAAATCTGTTATATATTCTTCTAAGGGCTTTTTTTAGTTGCCTTAGTGCTCTCATACTGTTTTCTGCTGTTAGCTGTTTATATGGATCGTCATATAATTGGGACATTGCAGAAAAAAAAAGATTCTAGTGAATGTAAAATGGGATCATTATTCTCAAAAAAAGTATTTGCCCATATGTGGGGTTCTCCCCTGAGATAGGAGATGGTTGTGAGAACCTTAACTTGGTCAGTGGGATAAGTAAGTGGTTTGAGTGTGAAAAGTAGATAGCATCATTTTTAAATTCCCTAAAAAGCTTCCTATCACCCTGAAAATACTCTGGTGGACCAACATTTGGTTCTGTGATATTTGCAGTTTTTTTGCTTGTCTGCAATGTCTTTTATATAAGATTTAATTGAGGCATTTTCATGTTGCAGAGTGTTTAGTGCCTGAGTAATAGACTCTACTTTATCAGTCAATGCCTGTACGTGTGTGACTAAATCTACTGTCAGATTCAAAATTTAAGACAACATTTCTCTTTACAGGGATTAAGGAAGTTATAACGCCTTGACAATATTACCAAGCCTAAAGACATGAACTCAAGACGTTATAACTTCCTTAATCCCTGTAAAGAGAAATGTTGTCTTAAATTTTGAACCCAACTGTAGATTAATAAGAGGAAATAACTACGAATTTAATGTTCAATATATAGTAACTCTTTATATTGTAGGAGAGATGTTGTTCCTGGATAAGGCTGTATAAATGATATTAAGAACCATTCATAGGAATCAACATATCTACCGTTGTTATTAGGTAAGATTAAATCTTCATATAATCCTATGACCATAAGGTGGCAGCATTGTATGGCAAGGATATATAACACTTTAGTTACCGGTATCAGGTAGTTATAATTACTCATATGTATGGTAAACAAAATATTAACAAGACTATTGCCTGTGATATGTTAAAGGGGCAGTCTACACCAGAATTTTTATTGTTTTAAAAGATAGATAATCCCTTTATTACCCATTTCCCAGTTTTGCATAACCAACACAATTATAATAATATACTTTTAACCTCTGTGATTATCTTGTATCTAAGCCTCTGCAAACTGCCCCTTTTTCAGTTCTTTTGACAGGCTTTCAGTCTAGCCAATCAGTGCCTGTTCCCAGATATATTCACGTTCACGAGCACAGTGTTATCTATATGAAATATGTGAACTAACACCCTCTAGTGGTGAAAAACTGTTAAAATGCAATCTGAAAGAGGTGGGCTTCAAGGTCTAAGAAATTAGCATATGAACCTCCTAGGTTAAGCTTTCAACTAAGAATACCAAGAGAACAAAGCAAAATTGGTGATAAAAGTAAATTGGAAAATTGTTTAAAATGACATGCTCTATCTGAATCATGAAAGTTTATTTTGGCCTAGGCTGTCCCTTTAACTCTAGCATAGGTTAGATATGTTGCAACAGACCTCGTCTTTCAGGAGGGATTCGGAGGTAAGTGAGATCAGCGAGCAGTTCAGTAGCAGAGGCTGAAACACTTAGGCGGACGGATCAGCTGAGATGGCGTGTGACGTCACCGCAACAGACAGGCTTCCAAGGCGGCAGTGAAGGAGAGAAACAGCTGATTGGAAGAGCTCAGAGGTCTGTAGTCCGAAGTAAGGAAATACTTCCACGGAGGCTAAGCTGATAAAACTTAGCAAGGCTGAGAGTATATAACTCAGGATAAATTAGGTATAAGTGCTTTAAGTATAAAACACGGAATGGCCGAGTAAAATTCAGTTGGAGAATAACCGATGAACATTACCAAGCAATGAGATGCTAGTGGGAGGAGGCTTTATACAGGTGAGCAATTAGAAGATGCTCACCTTAAAGGTGCAGTATTTGGCTAAGAGGTTATTTTATATGACAGCTGTATACACAGGTAGTGAGTGTTATACAGAGGCGCTGGTGTGTGCTGAATATTCAGGTAGTGTGTGTTATAAAGAGGTGCCGGTGTGTGCTGAATATTCAGGAAGGATGTGTTATGTGCTGTATAGACAGGTAGTGTGTGTTATACAGAGGTGCCGGTGTATGATGTATACTCAGGTAGTGTGTGATGTAGGGCTAGATTACGAGTATTGCACTTACATGAGTGCAATATTTGCGCTCTACTCAGTAATACCAGTGCACGTAAATGTTCTCTGGTATTAAAAATGTGACGCAATGCAAACGCGACCTTGCATTCACATAGTCATGGCCAAAATAATGGCACCCCTGCATTTCTGTCGGATAATGCACCACTTCACCCTGAATATTGTTGCAATTACAAATGTTTAGGGATTCTCATGTTTATTTATTTTGTTTGTATTGGTATGACACAAAAAAGCGGAGAAAAAAAACACCCAGATCAGAAAAATTTGTAATTAAACTCACCTGTATCAATTAACAGGTCCGGACAATATAGAAATCACACCGGCAACCAGTTAAAATGGTGAAAAATGTACTCAACCTTTCTGTTGTGTGTCTCTGGGTGCCACACTGAGCACAGAGAAGAGAAAAAAGCAGCAAATAATTGTCTGAGGATTTGAGAACAAAAATTGTGAAAAAGCTTGGACAATTTCAAGGTTACAAGTGTTATGCCGTGCCGCTCTAGCCGTTGCTAGGAGCGTGGCGTCTCCTTCCCTGCTAATTGCCAGGGGCTGTGTCGGGTCCGGATGCCGGTCTGGATTCCTGTGGCGCGAATCCTGCACCTATGTAAGTCCCTCAATAACGATCTATCACTGCCCAAGTATAGGTGTTTCTTTGTGTGCTCCTGGGTGTGATAGATCGTTACTACAGTATTGCCTTAGTGTGTTTGAACCCTGCCTGTCTGACTACTCTGCCTGTTATAGCCCTGAGTTGCTGGATTGATATACTGCTGCTGAACTCTGCCTGTCTGACTACTCTGCCTGTTTAACCCTTAAATTGCTGGACTGATATGTCTGCTGCTGAACCCTGCCTGTCTGACTACTCTGCCTGTTTAACCCCTAATTTGCTGGATTGGTATACTGCTGCTGAACCCTGCATGTCTGACTACTCTGCTTATTAACCCCTGTTGTTCTGGATTGCCTCTTTGTTGCTGAACCCTGCCTGCCTGACCATTCTAGTGGTGTGCCCTTGGACTGCTTTGCTATTGCCAAACCCTGCCTGCCTGACCATTCTAGTGGTTTGTCCTTGGACTGCTCTGCTGTTGCCGCTGGAGACTGTCCTGCCTGTGGTGAGTGCCGCCTTCCTCATCTTACTAACTTTCTCTGCTCTGGGATATTCCCTATCATTCCGGCTCGATGCCGGGATAACAAGACTACTGGGCGAGTTTGGTCTGATAGTGGAGTATCCCACAAGCATTACAACAAGTCCATCTCCAGAGATCTTAATGTTCCTGTGTCCACTGTGTGCAACAGTGTCAAGAAGTTTACAGCCCATGGCACTGTAGCTAATCTGTCTGGACATGGACGAAAGAAAAATTGATCTAAGATTGCAGCAAAGAATTGTTCGAATGGTGGATAAAGAACCTCAACTTTCAGACAAATTCAAGCTGACCTTCAGGCCCAGGGTACTATGTGTCAGCTTGCACTAAATCAATCACAATGAGTTTCTTACACCTCTCTACTGGAATTTTGGACCACTCTTCTTTCGCCAACTGCTCCAGGTCTCTCAGATTGGAAGGGTTCCTTTTCCCAACTGCTGTTTTGAGATTTCTCCATAGGTGCTCTATGGGATTGAGATCTGGACTCATTGATGGCCAGTTCAGTACTCTACAGCGCTTTGACTTAATCCATTTCTGGGTGCTTTTTGATGTGTGCTTTGGGTCATTGTCCTGTTGTAAGACCCATGAGCTCTGACGGAGACCCAACTTTCTGACATTGGGCTCTACATTGCACCACATAATTCTTTGGTAGTCTTCAGATTTCATAATGCCATGCACACAGTTAAGACATCCAGTGCCTGAAGCAGCAAAGCAACCCCAAAACATGAGTGAACCCCCACTACGTTTGAATGTAGTGACTGTATTCTTTTCTTTAAAAGCCTCATTTATTTTTTCTGAAAACAGTAGAATGATGGGCTTTACCAAAAAGCTGTAATTTTATTTTGACTGTCTACATCACATTGTCCCAAAAGGATGTTGGCTTCCTCAGGTAAGTTTTTGCAAACTCCAATCTGGCTTTTTTATGTTTCTGTGTCAGCAGTGGGGTCCTCCTGGGTCTCCTACCATAGCGTCCCTTTTCATTCAGATGGAGACACATTTGTAAGTACACAGAAGTTCCGGCTAACCACTGCAAGAATCCATGAATCCAGCGCTGCAAGAATCCATGAATCCAGGTAAGTAAAACAAATTCCAATTTTATTTCAGCGCTTTAAAAACAGACACAAGGGTAAAAACAAGTCAGTTGTTTAATGCGGGTCTCCCGCACTTGGTCACTGCATTGATTATGCAGTGACCAAGTGCGGGAGACCCGCATGAAACGCGTATGCACCTTTCTGCTTCACAGTTGGATCAGGTCCTCTGATCAACTGACTTGTTTTTACCCTTGTGTCTGTTTTTAAAGCGCTGAAATAAAATTGGAATTTGTTTTACTTACCTGGATTCATGGATTCTTGCAGCGGTTAGCCGGAACTTCTGTGTACTTTCTTGCTTGCTGATGACGTCATCGGACAGGGACGTCTCTCTTGGCTACTGCTGCTTTCCATAGGAATGGACGACTTGTGCACTAGCTGAAGACCCGTTACAGCTTCGCAAACAAAGCCTCATCACGGCCGGGGGTAAGCACCGCTCTCTCTTGTTCAGACACATTTGTACCCTGTGCCTGAATGTCAGCTTGAATTTGTCTGGAAGTTGATTGAGGTTCTTTATACACCATTCGAACAGTCCTTTGTTGTAATCTTTGATCAATGTTTCTCTTTCGTCCATCTTGACACTGTTGCGCACAGTGGACACAGGAACATTAAGATCTCTGGAGCTGGACTTGTAACCTTAAGATTGTCCATGCTTTTCCACAATTTTTGTTCTCAAATCCTCAGACAATTATTTGCTGCTCTTTCTCTTCTCCATACTCAGTGTGGCACCCAGAGACACACAGCAGAAAGGTTGAGTCAGTTTTTCACCATTTTAACTGGTTGCCGGTGTGATTTCTATATTGTCAGCACCTGTTAATTGATACAGGTGAGTTTAATTACAAATTACAGGAGCATCACAAACTTGGAATGCAATTATTTCTTTCAATTTTGAGAAGGTGCCAATGATTTTGTCCAGTTCATTTTTGGAGTTTTGCGTGTAATGTGTCTGATTTGGCTTTTTCTCCACTTTTTTGTGTCATACCAATACAAACAAAAGAAATAAATATGAGAATGCCTAAACATTTGTAATTGCAACAATTTTCTGGGCGAAGTGGTGCATTATCTGACAGAAATGCAGGGGTGCCAATATTTTTGGTCATGACTGTGTGTGTGTGTATATGCTTATATACATATATATATATATATATATATATATATAGGTGTGTGTGTGTATATGCTTTTATATATATATATATATATATATATATATATATATATAGGTGTGTGTGTGTGTGTGTGTATATGCTTATATACATATATATATATATATATATATATATAGGTGTGTGTGTGTATATGCTTATATATATATATATATATATATATAGGTGTGTGTGTATATGCTTATATACATATATATATATATATATATATATATATATATGTGTGTGTGTATATATGCTTATATATATATATATATATATAGGTGTGTGTGTGTGTATATGCTTATATACATATATATATATATATAGGTGTGTGTGTGTGTGTATATGCTTATATACATATATATATATATATATATATATATATATATATATATATATATATATATATATAGGTGTGTGTGTGTATATGCTTATATACATATATATATAGGTGTGTGTGTATATGCTTATATACATATATATATAGGTGTGTGTGTGTATATGCTTATATACATATATATTTATAGAGAAAACACAGTCCACTATTTACCTCAATGTAAAGGCACTTTTTTCAAACACTACACATCCATCACTTAAACCCCTTATAATTTATTCATCTTTTTCTTTTTAACCAGAGATACCACAAGCTGGCAGGAGCATTAACCAGACGCGTGTAATGGCTGGTTATTTAAGATAAAGCTCCACTCATAATCTATGCCTTAGTGTGTATCATACAGAGGTGCCGGTTACGTACAGGCACGCTGTGTGCTTTATACACAGGTAGTATTGTACAGCAATGCTGGTGTGCGTTTTACAGAGGTGCCTGTTACATTCAGGCATGGTTTATGCTGTATACATAGGTAGTGTGTGTTATACAGAGGTGCCAATGTGTTGTGTATACACAGGTAGTGTGTGATTAACAGAGGTGCTGATGTGTGCTGTATACACAGGTAGCTTGTGTTATACAGAGGTGCCTGTTACATTCAGACACGGTGTATGCTGTATACATAGGTAGTGTGTGTTATACAGAGGTGCCAATGTGTTGTGTATACACAGGTAGTGTGTGATTAACAGAGGTGCTGGTGTGTGCTGCATACACAGGTAGCGTGTGCTATACAGAGGTGCCTGTTACATTCAGACACGGTGTATGCTGTATACATAGGTAGCGTGTGTTATATAGAGGTGCCGGTTACATACAGGAAGGCTGTGTGCTGTATACACAGGTAGTATTGTACAGTGATGCTGGTGTGTGTTTTACAGAGGTGCCTGTTACATTCAGGCATGGTTTATGCTGTATACATAGGTAGTGTGTGTTATACAGAGGTGCCAATGTGTTGTGTATACACAGGTAGTGTGTGATTAACAGAGGTGCTGGTGTGTGCTGCATACACAGGTAGCGTGTGCTATACAGAGGTGCCTGTTACATTCAGACACGGTGTATGCTGTATACATAGGTAGCGTGTGTTATATAGAGGTGCCGGTTACATACAGGAAGGCTGTGTGCTTTATACACAGGTAGTATTGTACAGTGATGCTGGTGTGTGTTTTACAGAGGTGCCTGTTACATTCAGGCATGGTTTATGCTGTATACATAGGTAGTGTGTGTTATACAGAGGTGCCAATGTGTTGTGTATACACAGGTAGTCTGTGATTAACAGAGGTGCTGGTGTGTGCTGCATACACAGGTAGCGTGTGCTATACAGAGGTGCCTGTTACATTCAGACACGGTGTATGCTGTATACATAGGTAGCGTGTGTTATATAGAGGTGCCGGTTACATACAGGAAGGCTGTGTGCTTTATACACAGGTAGTATTGTACAGTGATGCTGGTGTGTGTTTTACAGAGGTGCCTGTTACATTCAGGCATGGTTTATGCTGTATACATAGGTAGTGTGTGTTATACAGAGGTGCCAATGTGTTGTGTATACACAGGTAGTGTGTGATAAATAGAGGTGCCGGTTACATACAGGAAGGCTGTGTGCTTTATACACAGGTAGTATTGTACAGCAATGCTGGTGTGCGTTTTACAGAGGTGCCTGTTACATTCAGGCATGGTTTATGCTGTATACATAGGTAGTGTGTGTTATATAGAGCACGGTGTATGCTGTATATACAGGTAGTGTATGGTATACAGAGGTGCTGGTTAGCTACACAGGTAGCATGTGTATAGTGATACCTTATACAGAGTAAGGTAGCTACAATACACACCCAGGTGACACTACACTATACACAGGGTTACACAAAGGGTCACTACACAGACAAGCAACAGACACTGCATACAAAAGCAATACACTATTATATACAGGGACACTACATGCGATGGCAAGAAGTCGCTATACATTGTACAAAGCACTGCTGACATCTTGTGCTGAAAAGCTTTGTTACAAAACTGCTGTCCTATAGTTTTGCAGACACATTATTATTATAATTATCAGTTCTTTGTTGAGCGCTAACAGATTCTGTAGCATCAGGTGGCAGATAGAAATCATCTTCATCTGATCAGATTGGGATCATTGACAACCCTCACTTGCACGTGATTGGCCAAACGCAAGCAGGGAGCGGCATTGCACAATCAGTGAATTGTGCAATGTTAACTGCATGCTCACGGTGAGGCTGGGCAGGCAAAGTTTAAGACACCGAACCTTATTCGTCCGGCCATTGATTAATGGAGACCAAGGACCGCTTTTACTGTGTACGTGTCTACAGATCATTAAGGCAGCAGTTTTTCAAGAGTACTCTAGATGGCAGTAGTGGTTTTTCAATGTATAATATCAATAAAAGCATTCTTGCAAAATAACTGCATTAGTTTCCTCCAGACACGTGCACATTACATACCTATTATGTCTTCATCATGCACACTACCTACCTAAGTATGTCCTTCAACAAAGAATGCCACAAGAATAAAGTATATTTAATAATAGAACTAAATTTGAAACATTTTAAAAATATGTTCTATCTTAATCATGAAGAAAACATTGTGGTATTTGCGTCCCTTTAACTAGAAGCACTTTTTTTCAGATAAAAGTGTATGATGAAGAAATACTTTGATCCAAAACGGACATGAACTTGTGTTTCAGATATGACTCCCATAATCCTTTAAAAAGGACACTAAAGCCATAACGTTCATGAGTCAGATAGAAAAGCAGTTTTAAGAGACTTTCCAATTTGCTTAAATTATCTAAATGTGCAGCTGGTCTGAGAAACCAGCTCCTACTGAGCACGTGCAAGAGATCACATTGTATACATTTATGAGTCTGTTATTGGCTGATGGCTGTCTCATGATACAGGGGTCAGGGAAATTGAAGTCAATTTTGAAAAACTGTCAGAAAAAATATCTACTGCTTATTTAAAATTTAAACTAAGTAAAGGCATTGCCTGTTTATTATACACTTGATTGTGCAATTCTGTTTATTTAATGGTCGTTTAAAGGGACATGAAACCCAATTGTTTTATTTCATGATTCAGATAGTGCATGCCATTTTAAACAACTTTCCAATGTATTTCTGTTATCAAATGTGTTTTGTTCTTTTTCTATAATTTGTTGAAAAGTATACCTAGGTAGGCTCAGAAGATGCTGATTGTTGGCTGCACATAAATGCCTCTTGTCATTGGCTATCAGTTAGCTCCCAGTAATGCATTTCTACTCCTTCAACAAAGGATATCAATAGAATAAAACAAATTAGATAATAGACATGAATTGGAAAGTATTTTAAAACTGTATATTGTATCTGAATCATAAAAGAAAAAAGGCTTTCATGTCCCCTTAATAATATTGTACTTTGCATTTGCAGCAATACTGTTTATGTTCTAGCACTTACACACACCAATGATGGGCTCAGCGGAGCTGGTGAAGTTACTGCGGTCACGATATCGAAAGTAGATTTTGTGAACAGGCTATGAGGCTGTTAGGGAGAGACACAGCATTTGGGACTAGATTACAAGCGGTGTGGTATTTTTTGCACGTGAATTA
>NC_069510.1:14421506-14539006 GCF_027579735.1 Bombina bombina | reverse complement strand
CTGTAGGTTCTCTCTAGCCCTATTTAGTACCACTAGTCCTGTATATACTCCCCCTTAGTTGCTCTCCAATATTTTTCCTGTTTACTTTTCCTCCTCCCCATATTCAGTTAGTCCCCCCCCCCCTTTTTTATCTATCCTATTATTCTACAAGAAAATGTTTTTATCTTTTAAAACATAGATGTTGTGAACCCATAGGGTTTAATCTCTATCTTCCTCTCCTTAGAAATTATTGGAGACAGACCCCCTCCCTTCTCCCGTTATACTAATGAATACATCATCTTTCAGGAGATTATATGCAAGCCACGCATACCAACCATGTACCACATGCTAGGCAAATATTATTGAGAATATCAATAGCCAATAGGGGGACCACCTAGAGATACACTCCATCTAGTTTCTTCACACAAAAGATCTGCATTAGTGCTCTTTACTATTACCTTTTACTATTACTTATTGATGTTTTTATATAAGTTTTTCCCTAATGTCCATGTAATATTGAGCCTGCAATGTTATTAATCTTTCTTAACCACTAGCTATTTTTCCGTTTGTAGTTTTTTATAGTGGTTTATCATATCAGTATATATCTAGACCAGTTTGGTCATAGAAACTATGTGCCATTATTTATATTGTGTTCTTTAAGAACTAGAATCTTGTGTTTTAGCTCTGAACATATATGTATATAGCTATTATCTTCATTAGAAGACAACACTTTGAATATACTGTTTAATGATAACACCACTTTCGAATAGAAAACACTAACTGTATTATTATATTTCTAATCTTTATATTTCCAAGTATTTATTACATGTCTAATTCTGTTTTAATATGTTTTCCCCTGCTGGACAGTAAGAATATAGGCGTGAGCTACTGCTCTGATTGCCAGGTACATTTAGGTGTGTTACTCTTTACCCACTAGCCTATACAGTTTATTTTAAACAACAGGGGTTAATAAGAACACACCTATCTTTACAACTCCCACTAGCCCTTTACACCTATAAATTAACCTCCAGCAGCAGGAACCAATATCTCTGATGAAGCGCATGTGCTCATGCGCGAAACGCGTAAGATAGGAGCTTACCCGAAGTCTAGTATGGAAGTCTGCTCCTAATAAAACCCTTTGCATATACTCAAAGACTCAGCGCTTCTTTTTCCTCATTCTTACAAGTATCAATCAAATATATACAATGTGTTCTTACGGCACAAAAAGATAAACACACTTCTCATGTGTCAAATTGTTACTTGTGAATTAGCGCAATGTTTATCATAAGAACGGTAGAAGCTTCTTTTCTCTTGTTAAGTGTATCCAATCCACGGATCATCCATTACTTATGGGATATTCTCCTTCCCAACAGGAAGTTGCAAGAGGATCACCCACAGCAGAGCTGCTATATAGCTCCTCCCCTCACTGCCATACTCAGTCATTCTCTTGCAACTCTCAACTAAGATGGAGGTCGTAAGAGGACTGTGGTGTTTTAGACTTAGTTTATTTCTTCAATCAAAAGTTTGTTATTTTTAAATGGTACCGGAGTGTACTGTTTATCTCAGGCAGTATTTGGAAGAAGGATCTGCCTGCGTTTTCTATGATCTTAGCAGAAGTAACTAAGATCCTTTGCTGTTCTCACATATTCTGAGGAGTGAGGTAACTTCAGAGGGGGAATAGCGTGCAGGTTTTCCTGCAATAAGGTATGTGCAGTTAAAATATTTTTCTAGGGATGGAATTTGCTAGAAAATGCTGCTGATACCGAAGTAATGTAAGTAAAGCCTTAAATGCAGTGATAGCGACTGGTATCAGGCTTATTAATAGAGATACATACTCTTATAAAAGTGTATTTTAAAACGTTTGCTGGCATGTTTAAAAAAAAAAAAACGTTTTTGTCATTTATTATTCTGTTTTTGTTATTAAGGGGTTAATCATCCATTTGCAAGTGGGTGCAATGCTCTGCTGACTTGTTACATACACTGTAAAAATTTCGTTAGTGTAACTGCCTTTTTTCACTGTTATTTCAAATTTGGACAAAATTTGTGTTTCTTAAAGGCGCAGGAACATTTTTTATATTGCTTGTAAACTTGTTTTAAGTGTTTTCCAAGCTTGCTAGTCTCATTGCTAGTCTGTTTAAACATGTCTGATACAGAGGAACTTACTCGTTCATTATGTTTGAAAGCCATGGTGGAGCCCCATAGGAGAATGTGTACTAAATGTATTGATTTCACCTTAAACAGTAAAGATCAGTCTTTATCTATAAAAGAATTATCACCAGAGGGTTCTGTCGAGGGGGAAGTTATGCCGACTAACTCTCCCCACGTGTCAGACCCTTCGCCTCCCGCTCAGGGGACGCACGCTAATATGGCGCCAATTACATCAGGGACGCCCATAGCGATTACCTTGCAGGACATGGCTGCAATCATGAATAATACCCTGTCAGAGGTATTATCTAGATTGCCTGAATTAAGAGGCAAGCGCGATAGCTCTGGGGTTAGGAGAGATACAGAGCGCGCAAATGCTGTAAGAGCCATGTCTGATACTGCGTCACAGTATGCAGAAGATGAGGACGGAGAGCTTCATTCTGTGGGTGACATCTCTGACTCGGGGAAACCTGATTCAGAGATTTCTCATTTTAAATTTAAGCTTGAGAACCTTCGTGTATTGCTTGGGGAGGTATTAGCTGCTCTGAATGACTGTAACACAGTTGCAATTCCAGAGAAATTGGTTAGGCTGGATAGATACTATGCGGTGCCGGTGTGTACTGACGTTTTTCCTATACCTAAAAGGCTTACAGAAATTATTAGCAAGGAGTGGGATAGACCCGGTGTGCCCTTTTCCCCACCTCCTATATTTAGAAAAATGTTTCCAATAGACGCCACTACACGGGACTTATGGCAGACGGTCCCTAAGGTGGAGGGAGCAGTTTCTACTTTAGCAAAGCGTACCACTATCCCGGTTGAGGACAGTTGTGCTTTTTCAGATCCAATGGATGGGTTACCTTAAGAAAATGTTTATTCAACAAGGTTTTATTTTGCAGCCCCTTGCATGCATTGCGCCTGTCACTACTGCGGCGGCATTCTGGTTTGAGGCCCTGGAAGAGGCCATCCATACAGCTCCATTGGAGGAAATTATTGACAAGCTTAGAACGCTTAAGCTAGCTAACTCATTTGTTTCTGATGCCATTGTTCATTTGACTAAACTAACAGCTAAGAATTCCGGATTCGCCATCCAGGCGCGTAGGGCGCTATGGCTTAAATCCTGGTCAGCTGACGTGACTTCAAAGTCTAAGTTACTCAACATTCCTTTCAAGGGACAGACCTTATTCGGGCCTGGCTTGAAGGAAATTATTGCTGACATTACTGGAGGCAAGGGTCATACCCTTCCTCAGGACAGGGCCAAATCAAAGGCCAAACAGTCTAATTTTCGTGCCTTTCGAAATTTCAAGGCAGGAGCAGCATCAAATTCCTCCGCTTCAAAACAAGAGGGAACTGTTGCTCATTCCAGACAGGCCTGGAAACCTAACCAGTCCTGGAACAAGGGCAAGCAGGCCAGAAAACCTGCTGCTGCCCCCAAGACAGCATGAAGGAACGGCCCCCTATCCGGAAACAGATCTAGTGGGGGGCAGACTTTCTCTCTTTGCCCAGGCGTGGGCAAGAGATGTTCAGGATCCCTGGGCATTGGAGATCATATCTCAGGGATATCTTCTCCTCCACAAGGGAGATTTCATCTTTCAAGGTTATCAGCAAACCAGATAAAAAAAGAGGCATTCCTAAGCTGTGTGCAAGACCTCCTAGTAATGGGAGTGATCCATCCAGTTCCGCGGACGGAACAGGGACAGGGGTTTTATTCAAATCTGTTTGTGGTTCCCAAGAAAGAGGGAACCTTCAGACCAATCTTGGATCTAAAGATCTTAAACAAATTCCTCAGAGTTCCATCATTCAAAATGGAAACTATTCGGACCATCCTACCCATGATCCAAGAGGGTCAGTACATGACCACAGTGGACTTAAAGGATGCCTACCTTCACATACCAATTCACAAAGATCATCATCGGTTCCTAAGGTTTGCCTTTCTAGACAGGCATTACCAATTTGTAGCTCTTCCCTTCGGGTTGGCCACAGCCCCGAGAATCTTTACAAAGGTTCTGGGCTCACTTCTGGCGGTTCTAAGACCGTGAGGCATAGCGGTGGCTCCGTATCTAGACGACATCCTGATACAGGCGTCAAGCTTTCAAATTGCCAAGTCTCATACAGAGATAGTTCTGGCATTTCTGAGGTCGCATGGGTGGAAAGTGAACATGGAAAAGAGTTCTCTATCCCCACTCACAAGAGTCAACTTCCTAGGGACTCTTATAGATTCTGTAGAGATGAAAATTTACCTGACGGAGTCCAGGTTATCAAAACTTCTAAATGCTTGCCGTGTCCTTCATTCCATTCCACGTCCGTCAGTGGCTCAGTGCATGGAAGTAATCGGCTTAATGGTAGCGGCAATGGACATAGTGCCATTTGCGCGCCTGCATCTCAGACCGCTGCAATTATGCATGCTAAGTCAGTGGAATGGGGATTACTCAGATTTGTCCCCTCTACTAAATCTGGATCAAGAGACCAGAGATTCTCTTCTCTGGTGGCTATCTCGGGTCCATCTGTCCATGGGTATGACCTTTCACAGGCCAGATTGGACGATTGTAACAACAGATGCCAGCCTTCTAGGTTGGGGCGCAGTCTGGAACTCCCTGAAGGCTCAGGGATCGTGGACTCAGGAGGAGAAACTCCTCCCAATAAATATTCTGGAGTTAAGAACAATATTCAATGCTCTTCTAGCTTGGCCTCAGTTAGCAACCCTGAGGTTCATCAGATTTCAGTCGGACAACATCACGACTGTGGCTTACATCAACCATCAAGGGGGAGCCAGGAGTTCCCTAGCGATGTTAGAAGTCTAAAAGATAATTCGCTGGGCAGAGTCTCACTCTTGCCATCTGTCAGCGATCCACATCCCAGGCGTAGAGAACTGTGAGGCGGATTTTCTAAGTCGTCAGACTTTTCATCCGGGGGAGTGGGAACTCCATCCGGAGGTGTTTGCTCAACTGATCCATCGTTGGGGCAAACCAGAACTGGATCTCATGGCGTCTCGCCAGAACGCCAAGCTTCCTTGTTACGGATCCAGGTCCAGGGACCCGGGAGCGACGCTGATAGATGCTCTAGCAGCTCCTTGGTTCTTCAACCTGGCTTATGTGTTTCCAAAATCAAGCAGGAGAGAGCATCAGTGATTCTGATAGCGCCTGCGTGGCCACGCAGGACCTGGTATGCAGACCTAGTGGACATGTCATCCTTTCCACCATGGACTCTGCCTCTAAGACAGGACCTTCTGATACAAGGTCCTTTCAATCATCCAAATCTAATTTCTCTGAGACTGACTGCATGGAGATTGAACGCTTGATCCTATCAAGGCGTGGCTTCTCCGAGTCAGTCATTGATACCTTAATACAGGCACGAAAGCCTGTCACCAGGAAAATCTACCATAAGATATGGCGTAAATATCTTTATTGGTGTGAATCCAAGAATTACTCATGGAGTAAGGTTAGGATTCCTAGGATATTGTCCTTTCTCCAAGAGGGTTTGGACAAAGGATTATCAGCTAGTTCTTTAAAAGGACAGATTTCTGCTCTGTCTATTCTTTTGCACAAGCGTCTGGCAGAGGTTCCAGACGTCCAGGCTTTTTGTCAGGCTTTGGTTAGAATTAAGCCTGTGTTTAAAACTGTTGCTCCCCCGTGGAGCTTAAACTTGGTTCTTAAAGTTCTTCAAGGAGTTCCGTTTGAACCCCTTCATTCCATTGATATTAAACTTTTATCTTGGAAAGTTCTGGTTTTGATGGCTATTTCCTCGGCTCGAAGAGTCTCTGAGCTATCTGCCTTACAATGTGATTCTCCTTATCTGATTTTTCATGCAGATTAGGTAGTTCTGCGTACCAAACCTGGGTTTTTACCTAAGGTGGTTTCTGACAAGAATATCAATCAAGAGATTGTTGTTCCATCATTGTGTCCTAATCCTTCTTCGAAGAAGGAACGTCTCTTACATAATCTGGACGTAGTCCGTGCCTTGAAGTTTTACTTACAAGCTACTAAAGATTTTCGCCAAACGTCTTCCCTGTTTGTCGTTTACTCTGGACAGAGGAGAGGTCAAAAAGCTTCGGCAACCTCTCTTTCCTTTTGGCTTCGGAGCATAATTCGCTTAGCCTATGAAACTGCTGGACAGCAGCCCCTGAAAGGATTACAGCTCATTCTACTAGAGCTGTGACTTCCACCTGGGCCTTTAGAAATGAGGCCTCTGTTGAACAGATTTGCAAGGCTGCGACTTGGTCTTCGCTTCACACCTTTTCAAAATTTTACAAATTTGATACTTTTGCTTCTTCGGAGGCTGTTTTTGGGAGAAAGGTTCTTCAGGCAGTGGTTCCTTCCGTTTAATCCTGCCTTGTCCCTCCCATCATCCGTGTACTTTAGCTTTGGTATTGGTATCCCATAAGTAATGGATGATCCGTGGACTGGATACACTTAACAAGAGAAAACATAATTTATGCTTACCTGATAAATTTATTTCTCTTGTAGTGTATCCAGTCCACGGCCCGCCCTGTCCTTTTAAGGCAGGTCTAAATTTTAATTAAACTACAGTCACCACTGCACCCTATGGTTTCTCCTTTCTCGCCTTGTTTCGGTCGAATGACTGGATATGGCAGTGAGGGGAGGAGCTATATAGCAGCTCTGCTGTGGGTGATCCTCTTGCAACTTCCTGTTGGGAAGGAGAATATCCCATAAGTAATGGATGATCCGTGGACTGGATACACTACAAGAGAAATAAATTTATCAGGTAAGCATAAATTATGTTTTTTGTGAAATAAAAACTCAGTTTTTTAAAAACAGGTAAAAAACAATCCTGATGGAATTCTTTGCAGCATGATTCTAAAGCAGAGTAGTGGCTGGTTATATGTGGTTAGTAAGCACTACGACAAGAAAATGCTGCCGGAACTGACACGTTCCCCAAAAGAAAGCCGTTCACACTCGTAAGTGAAGGAAACTGCACTGCCACACTTTATAAATAACCTTACGCGTTTCGAAGTCTGGGTTGTACTTCGTCAGAGGCTGAGATGGCGTGTAGGATCAATCGGCTGTGATTTTAAAGGCTGAAAAATGGGAGTGGTTTCCTTCATTACAATGTGTGACGTATTTGCGTTACGGCTTCCGGGCGACGTGTGTGATCTAGTGAGTCTGTGGTAGCCTAGACAACCTGAGAAATGTAGTGTGCTACGGACTTTTCAGCATGTATTTAATGGCCGTGTGATGTGCTACACTTAAGCCTACCATGCAATAATAGATTAAGACAAAATACCGGACCGTACTTGTTAGAGATTAGCATTGTAATATGTTTCAACGTGTACGAAGAAATTGTTCTAAACTCAGCGACTACAACAAAGAATCTGATATCCTGAGAAACAAATTTATCCAAAAGAAGTATTCTAAACAACTGATAGAAAACTCCCAAAAAAAAGTTAGACACCTGGAGAGAGACAATTTATTAAAAGACAACAAGGACAATAACAAAAACAAGCATTTTAATATTTCATGGATCACTACTTTCAATGAAGCCGCACCAGAAATCAAAAAATTTTTGAAGAAATACTGGCCAATACTCCAACAAGACAAGTTACTAAAAACACAATAGGTGTAGCACCAAAAATAATATTCAGAAAGAATACAAATTTTAAACAGATGCTAGCACCAAGTCAAATTAAACAACAACACAAACAGGGATAATTGGCTCACAGATAAAAGTAAAGGTTTCTTCAAATGTAATAGACTTAACTGTAAAGGATGCAAGCATGCCTATAATCCAAAAAAAACTACCAAAATTGTACAATCAAACACCTTCCCAAAGAAAACATGTACTATTAACAGATTAACAAACTGTAAGACCAACTATGTTGTGTACCTGCTAGAATGCCCATGCAAATTTCAGTACATAGGGCGTACCAAAAGGACTTACAAGACACGCCTACTAGAACATCTCAAAAATATAGAGGAGGGATACAAGGACCATAGTCTGTCTAGACATTTTAAAATGGCCCACCAGCAGAATCCCCAAATGTTGAGAGGTACCATTTTGGAACACGTCTTAGTGCCAGCAAGAGGTGGCGATAGGTTTCAGAAACTTAGACAAAGAGAATCATACTGGATTCATTATATGGGCACAATGACACCGAGGGGCCTGAATGAAGAAATAAATCTAGCAGCTTTTCTTTGATATTACACAGAAGAAACAATTAGGGTCCAACCCCAGTCACCTTTCTCTATCTAGCTTTACTCCTTCATAATATGTAGGAGACAAACTACTATCTCCATCGGTTCTAAACTAAAACTAATCCAATGAGTATTCATTACAAACTCCATCCTCCATTAATATTATCTTTAAAACCAAAAGTATATTGTACAGATGATTTATAATTAAATTTATCAGTCAATATTACTTATACTTCTAATATAATCAGTTTTCCTTCTCTCTCATATGTATCGTTGAGTTAAGATTAATACCAACCTATATGTAATCCCTTATAACAGGTTTGTAACTTACTCACTAATTTTCATATATTTATCTGTCTGTTTTGAAGGAGAGTGCAAATATAGTTCCCTGCTGTATTCACTATGGATTGGAACCAATCTAGCAGTTCATACATGGGTACACCCAGGGATTTTTTGTAATAAATGTATTTCTCCGGGGAGAGAAACATTATCAGTAGTAAAATAAGTGACATTTTTTGCCCTTCGTTGCTAAAATTCAAGTACTTCTAATGTACGATTCCTCCCCACACATGAAACTAAATTATCTTGTAGAGATGGGTTCTCTAATATAACATAGTGTAAACCTTTGTTATGGTAGGACGGGATGTTCTCCCACAGTGGAATCAGGTGGGATTTAGGACATATTACAATGCTAATCTCTAACAAGTACGGTCCGGTATTTTGTCTTAATCTATTTTTGCATGGTAGGCTTAAATCCATGACACCTATCAATCACAGACTTTGACATGCAACATTTGAACTCGAGATTAAGTGTAGCACATCGCACGGCCATTAAATACATGCTGAAAAGTCCGTAGCACACTACATTTCTCAGGTTGCCTAGGCTACCACAGACTCACTAGATCACACACGTCGCCCGGAAGCCGTAACGCAAATACGTCACACGCTGTAATGAAGGAAACCACTCCCATTTTTCAGCCTTTAAAATCACAGCCGATTGATCCTGCACGCCATCTCAGCCTCTGACGAAGAAGTACAACCCAGACTTCGAAACGCGTAAGGTTATTTATAAAGTGTGGCAGTGCAGTTTCCTTCACTTACGAGTGTGAACGACTTTCTTTTGGGGAACGTGTCAGTTCCGGCAGCATTTTCTTGTCGTAGTGCTTACTAACCACATATAACCAGCCACTACTCTGCTTTAGAATCACGCTGCAAAGAATTCCATCAGGATTGTTTTTTACCTGTTTTTAAAAATCTGAGTTTTTATTTCACAAAAAAGAAGCTTCTACCGTTCTTATGATAAACATTGCGCTAATTCACAAGTAACAATTTGACACATGAGAAGTGTGTTTATCTTTTTGTGCCGTAAGAACACATTGTATATATTTGATTGATACTTGTATCCAGATTCACATACCCTTCGGAAGGGTTTTTTTACCATGGGGAAGATTAGCAATTCCCTTTCTACTCGCAAATTTATTCATCTATCACACACCCACCCAGGGTGTATAAATATTTGTATATGCCATTTTCTTACCTCATAACGGATTGAGGTCATTACATGTGATTGCATTTATCTCTGTTGTTTGAAATAAATTTATGTTTAAACAATATTACGCTATGTACTCTCTCTTTTTCTTTACCATACTCCTCTGAGTCTCTGGAGTCCTGAGGACACGATAGAAGTACCATACTCTGGGGGAGACACCAAGGCATCAACAGCAAAAGTCCTGGAAGTTTCAGAATAGACCAGTACCATACACAAGATTGCACGGAACAACGGATATCTTCAACATCATAAATCCATCCTGGATGAGAATACATCACTGACCCGAAAGGAGGGAACAGATATTTGTTTGAAGATTATACATTACCTCATACGATTGAGGTAAACTCCGGTAAGGAGACATCTACTCTATTATTTTTCCATCACTATTGTTATATTTATCTTCAACCAGGACTTGCCATATGAACTTTTTTATAAAGATTCAAATACTTATATGTCTAGGTCTACTCATGTTTTAGCCCTGATTGGGTACTAACCAGCTTTTTGTACAGGGGTATTAGTAGCGCTGAATTACTTTTGATTAAAACTCTTGCTTACAACATTTATATGTGTATATATGTATTTATATGTGTATATACAGTGGGGCAAAAAAGTATTTAGTCAGCCACCAATTGTGCAAGTTCTCCCACTTAAGAAGATGAGAGAGGCCTGTAATTTTCATCATAGGTATACCTCAACTATGAGAGACAAAATGTGGAAACAAATCCAGACAATCACATTGTCTGATTTGGAAAGAATTTATTTGCAAATTATGGTGGAAAATAAGTATTTGGTCAATATCAAAAGTTAATCTCAATACTTTGTTATATATCCTTTGTTGGCAATGACAGAGATAAAACATTTTCTGTTAGTCTTCACAAGGTTGTCACACACTGTTGCTGGTATGTTGGCCCATTCCTGCATGCAGATCTCCTCTAGAGCAGTGATGTTTTGGGGCTGTCACTTGGCAACACGGACTTTCAACTCCCTCCAAAGGTTTTCTATGGGGTTGAGATCTGGAGACTGGCTAGGCCACTCCAGGACCTTGAAATGCTTCTTACCAAGCCACTCCTTCGTGGCCCGGGCGGTGTGTTTGGGATCATTGTCATGCTGAAAGACCCAGCCACGTTTCATCTTCAATGCCCTTGCTGATGGAAGGAGGTTTGCACTCAAAATCTCACGATACATGGCCCCATTCATTCTTTCATGTACACGGATCAGTCGTCCTGTTCCTTTTGCAGAGAAACAGCCCCAAAGCATGATGTTGCCACCCCCATGCTTCACATTAGGTATTGTGTTCTTTGGTTGCAACTCAGCATTCTCTCTCCTCCAAACACGACGAGTTGTGTTTCTACCAAACTGTTCTACTTTGGTTTCATCTGACCATATGACATTCTCCCAATCCGCTTCTGGACCATCCAAATGCTCTCTAGCATACTTCAGACGGGCCCGGACATGTACTGGCTTAAGCAGG
Source organism: Bombina bombina (assembly GCF_027579735.1). Taxonomy (NCBI): domain Eukaryota; kingdom Metazoa; phylum Chordata; class Amphibia; order Anura; family Bombinatoridae; genus Bombina; species Bombina bombina. Next base: position 14,527,716 of record NC_069510.1, on the reverse strand, counting down.
GGGACACGTCTGGCACTGCAGGATCTGAGTCCTGTGTTACTGATGGTAGCCTTTGTTACGTTGGTCCCAGCTCTCTACAGGTCATTCACTAGGCCCCCCCTGTGTGGTTCTGGGATGTTTGCTCACCATTCTTGTGATCATTTTGACCCCACAGGGTGAGATCTTGCGTGGAGCCCCAGATCGAGGGAGATTATCAGTGGTCTTGTATGTCTTCCATTTTCTAATTATTGCTCCCACAGTTGATTTCTTCACACCAAGCTGCTTGCCTATTGCAGATTCAGTCTTCCCAACCTGGTGCAGGTCTACAATTTTGTTTCTGGTGTCCTTCGACAACTCTTTGGTCTTCACCATAGTGGAGTTTGGAGTGTGACTGTTTGAGGTTGTGGACAGGTGTCTTTTATACTGATAACAAGTTCAAACAGGTGCCATTAGTACAGGTAATAAGTGGAGGACAGAGGAGCCTCTTAAAGAAGAAGATACAGGTCTGTGAGAGCCAGAAATCTTGCTTGTTTGTAGGTGACCAAATACTTATTTTCCACCATAATATGCAAATACATTATTTCCAAATCAGACAATGTGATTGTCTGGATTTGTTTCCACATTTTGTCTCTCATAGTTGAGGTATACCTATGATGAAAATTACATGCCTCTCTCATCTTCTTAAAGGGACATAATACTCATATGCTAAATCACTTGAAACTGATGCAGTATAACTGTAAAAAGCTGACAGGAAAATATCACCTGAGCATCTCTATGTAAAAAAGGAAGATATTTTACCTCACAATCTCCTCAGCTCAGCAGAATAAGTTCTGTGTAAAAAGTTATACTCAACTGCTCCCAGCTGCAGGTAAAAAAATAAAAAAAAATGAAGAAATGAACAGCAGCCAATCAGCATCAGCAGTGCTGAGGTCATGAACTTTTACTGTGATCTCATGAGATTTGACTTGACTCTCATGAGATTTCATTGTAAACTTCCTTTACCTGATTGGTGAAATAAGATGAGAGTGCACAATGCTCATCCCTTCAGATGTCCCAGGACAGACACACTAAAATGCTGCTTAGAAATCCTTTACAATGGGAGGTGGCTACTGAGGAACTTATGAGGTAAAATATCTTTCTTTTTTACATAGAGATGTTCAGGAGATATTTTCTAGTCAGCTTTTTACAGCTATGCTGCATCACTTTCAAGTGTTTAAACATTTGGGTATTATGGCCCTTTAAGTGGGAGAACTTGCACAATTGGTGGCTGACTAAAAACTTTTTTGCCCCACTGTATGTGTATATATGTGTTTATATGTGTATATACAGTATGTATTTATATGTTGTTACAGTACCAACAGTGTACCAAGGGTTAATACCAGGGAACAACGTCCTGCATAGGGAATCAGCAATTCACAAACCAGCCAGTTTTCAGGTTTAAAACAGAATGACATTTATTAAAGGCTAGATGCCTAGTATTTATACAGGTTTGACACCCCCCCAGATGGGGGTTGAAAGACTGTTGTACATTACATGGAGGGAACAAGCCCTTTGACATGATACAATAGAATTATATTACTTAAACACTTCAACCACAAGACACTCTTGGCCCTTCTTATCACTTAGGCGTTTTCTCTCTGGAGGTGATCAAACAATAGAATGCTTAGCACTAATTAGATTATAGCTGGAGCCAGCAACTCTGTCTTTAGAAATTAGTTTCTTAGCTAAACACAATTAACTCCTTCAGTCCTGACAGAAGGGTCTGTCACATATCTCCCCCGTTGTGGAACACTCCGGCAGACCCGGCTTGACCCTTTGGCGGGTCAACCTGGGGATGACCGGACTAGGAGGTGGTAGGCATGTCAGTTTGCCAGGACAATCCATCTGTATTCCCGTTATGAGAGAGAATTCCTGTCCATACAAAGAAGGGTTCAACTTCCTCAGTGCCCAGACTAGGGCTAAACAGTCCTTCAAAATCCCATCAGCTTCTTTACGAGTTTTCTGTACCTGCTCTTTATAGGTATCCACAATCCCTTCATACTGACATAGGGTGCCCTTGAGTTGCTGCACCTCACTATGAGCCAGCGTCAGCTTCTCCTCAAGTGTCGCTAAGTTTGTCTTTAAGGTTTCATGTCCCACTCTCAAGCTGGTGTTTTCTGCAGTCTGTCGGTGCAGCTTGTCTAGCAGAGATTCACGTTCTAAACGTGCTTTTTCCTCTGCGCTCCTCTTCTCCTTCATCAGCGCATTGTAACGGGACCTCCACATATCAATAGCGGATAGAGATTTACTGAGCTCAGCGTCCTGGGGCTTAGCAGCAGGTGGGTCAGTCTCTGCTGCACGGATCTGGGCACGGGTAGTCACAGAGTTAACATCAGCGGGACCCATAGGAGCGTAGGCAGAAACAAGGGGGGCCAAGTCATTTCCAAGAAGAACATCAGCAGGTAAGTCCTTCTTGACCCCCACATTCACAGGTCTAGCGCCCACTCCCCAATCCAAATGTACCCTGGCAACAGGTAGGCTGAACACATCGCCCCTTGCTACCCTCACAGCCACAGTATCTCCAGTGTACTGTTTCTCAGACACCAAGTTCTTTTGAAGCAAGGTCATGGTAGCACCAGTATCCCGTAGACCACTGACCTTCTTCCCATTCACTTTAACCAGTTGCCGGTTATTCCGGTGGGCAGCTTGCACAAGGTCTGCCTCATGTAGGATGCTCCAGCATTCTTGCGCCTCTACGTAGCGGGCCGCAGGCTGAGGATTACGTGGGATTCCGCCGGCAGGTCTTCTCCAGGACTGTGCTTGGTTCGCTGCGTTTAGGGGACACTCTGGTCTTTTGTGCCCTAGTTGCTTACATCCAAAGCATCGAATCGGTTGTGAGTAGCCCCGCAAATTGAACAGGGCTCTCTGAGGGTAGTTCGTGGCCGGAGGCCGTGTGGTATAGCGGTGCGCCGGGGTTTGGTAACTGGCAGCTGCTGGGGTGACTGGGGGTCTGTACTCCACTCTAGCAGGGGGCTTAGTGGTAGCAGTGTCCAGTTTGCGGGCATCCGTATACTCATCTGCCAAGCGAGCCGCTTCCTGCAGGGTGGAGGGTTTACGGTCCCGAACCCACTCTCGAACTCCTGCGGGTAACTTGTCGAAGCAATGTTCCAACAGGAATAGCTGCAGCACCTCTTCCCCAGATATGGCTTGGCACCCCGCTATCCAGTGAGCTGCTGTGCGGTGCACCTTACATGCCCACTCAAGGTAGGAATCTCCAGCTAATTTAACAGCGTCTCTGAACCGCCTCCGGTATGCCTCCGGTGTAACCGCATACCTGGAGAGCAGAGCCTCTTTTACCGTATTATAATCCCTGACTTCCTCATCTGGAATGGCCCGAAAAGCCTCTCTGGCCCGGCCGGATAATTTTCCAGATAATATCGTGACCCAGTCCTCTGCGGGTACCTTGTGTAGTGCACATTGCCTCTCAAAATCCGCAAGGTACCCATCAATCTCTCCTTCTGTTTCCAGGAAGTTTTTAAAAGCTGCAAAATTTACTTTTCTCTTTTCCATCTTAGTCAGTATTGTAATAATCCCCCTCTTCCTGAGGTTACTGGCTTGTGTAGTTGCTCTTCTGGGCGATAAGGTTCATTCCGTCGCTGCCACCAATGTTACAGTACCAACAGTGTACCAAGGGTTAATACCAGGGAACAACGTCCTGCATAGGGAATCAGCAATTCACAAACCAGCCAGTTTTCAGGTTTAAAACAGAATGACATTTATTAAAGGCTAGATGCCTAGTATTTATACAGGTTTGACACCCCCCCAGATGGGGGTTGAAAGACTGTTGTACATTACATGGAGGGAACAAGCCCTTTGACATGATACAATAGAATTATATTACTTAAACACTTCAACCACAAGACACTCTTGGCCCTTCTTATCACTTAGGCGTTTTCTCTCTGGAGGTGATCAAACAATAGAATGCTTAGCACTAATTAGATTATAGCTGGAGCCAGCAACTCTGTCTTTAGAAATTAGTTTCTTAGCTAAACACAATTAACTCCTTCAGTCCTGACAGAAGGGTCTGTCACATATGTGTATATATATATATATATATATATTTATATGTATATATATATATATATATATATATGTATTTACTGTATATGTGTATTTATATGTGTATTTATGTGTACTTATGTATTTATATGTTTATATATGTGTATATATGTATTTATATGTGTATATATGTATGTATTTATGTGTATATAGGTATTTATATGTGTATGTGTGTGTATATATATATATGTGTGTGTATTTATAGGTATTTATATTTATATGTGTATATATGTATTTACGCTGGGCAAAGTACGCTCTTTACGTTGTAGCTACATCCAAATGGTTTAAGGGGTTAAGCTGACCCTTTGCACTTCACAGTGCTGATAGAATATATAAATAAAAATGAGTTTAGCTTCATTTTAAAGACATGTTTACATGGAGATTGTATGCAGAGCAATACACTGTATACAGACACTGACCATAATATCAAATACAGCACACTACTGTGATTATTGTATTTTTAGATAGCATTACCATAATAGCTTTTTTATTTGAAGCATTCTTCATGAAGATGTTTTCGTCACAAAACATGAAGACATAGATTATAAATAGAGAGTAACTGATAATGTGAGACACGTTATTTCATGTTCAGCCTTGTACTAACAATAAGGCACAATCAGGTATTAAATTGCTTTTTAACGAAAGGGAGATGTTTAGCCAAAGAATTTTTAAAGGGATAGAAAAGGCCAAATTAAACTTTCATGATTCAGATAGGGCATGTAATTTTAAACAACTTTCTAATTTACTTTTATCATCAAATTTGCTTTATTCTTTTGGTATTCTTAGTTGAAAGCAAAACCTAGGTAAGAACATATGCTAATTTTAAGCCCTTGAAGGCCGCCTCTTATCTGAATGGATGGGCGTAAGTTCATGTGGTTCATATAAATAACATCCTGAAATGCAAGTCTGTCAAAAGCACTGAGATAAGGCGGCAGTCTTCAGAGGCTTAGATACAAGGTAATTACAGAGGTAAAAAGTATATTAATATAACTGAAATAAGGAACAGTCTGCAGAGGCTTAGATACAAGGTAATCACAGAGGTAAAAAGTATATTAATATAACTGAGATAAGGCGGCAGTCTTCAGAGGCTTAGATACAAGGTAATCACAGAGGTAAAAAGTGTATTAATATAACTGAGATAAGGAGCAGTCTGCAGAGGCTTAGATACAAGGTAATCACAGAGGTAAAAAGTATATTAATATAACTGAGATAAGGCGGCAATCTTCAGAGGCTTAGATACAAGGTAATCACAGAGATAAAAAGTGTATTAATATAACTGAGATAAGGAGCAGTCTGCAGAGGCTTAGATACAGGGTAATCACAGAGGTAAAAAGTGTATTAATATAACTGAGATAAGTGAGCAGTCTGCAGAGGCTTAGATACAAGGTAATCACAGAGGTAAAAAGTATATTAATATAACTGAGATAAGGAGCAGTCTGCAAAGGCTTAGATACAGGATAATCACAGAGGTAAAAAGTATATTAATATAACTGAGATAAGGAGCAGTCTGCAGAGGCTTAGATACAAGGTAATCACAGAGGTAATAAGTTAATTAATATAACTGAGATAAGGCGGCAGTCTTCAGAGGCTTAGATACAAGGTAATCACAGAGGTAAAAAGTATATTAATATAACTGAGATAAGGGGCAGTCTGCAGAGGCTTAGATACAAGGTAATCACAGAGGTAAAAAGTATATTAATATAACTGAGATAAGGAGCAGTCTGCAGAGGCTTAGATACAAGGTAATTACAGAGGTAAAAAGTATATTAATATAACTGAGATAAGGAGCAGTCTGCAGAGGCTTAGATACAAGGTAATTACAGAGGTAAAAAGTATATTAATATAACTGAGATAAGGGGCAGTCTGCAGAGGCTTAGATACAAGGTAATCACAGAGGTAAAAAGTATATTAATATAACTGTGTTGGTTATGCAAAACTGGGGAATGGGTAATAAAGGGATTATCTATCTTTGTAAACAATAGCATTTTTGGTGTTTACTATCCCTTTTAACGTACCTGATATATACATCACGGTATGCAGTAGTATGACACTTGCTGCGCTCGTATTAAAAGTTATTGTTTGCTATTGTCCATTGATAAACATGGAAGGTGTATAGCAAGGAACTTAACCAAAAGTGCCACTATATCATGATGACACCAGATGGAGGAAGGGGTTATGACAAAGTGTAAAACACTGTAAGATGGAATATATTTTTTGGTGTCAGTAAATGAGTTTAGGGTATAATAATTTGCCATTGTTAGTGAGCAGCTAAGCTTAGTTACAGGGGCTCATTTATCAAGCTCCGTACGGAGCTTGAGGGCCCGTATTTCTGGCAATCCTGCAGACTCGCCAGAAACACCAGTTATGAAACAGCGGTCTAAAGACCGCTGCTCCATAACCTGTCCGCCTGCTCTGAGCAGGCGGACAAACATTGCCAAAAATCCACCCGATCGAGTACAATCGGGTTGATTGACACCTCCCTGCTGGTGGCCAATTGGCCGCGAATCTGCAGGGGACGGCGTTGTACCAGCAGCTCACAAGAGCTGCTGGTGCAATGCTGAATACGGAGAGCGTATTGCAGGTCCGCCAGACCTTTGATAAATATCCCCTTCAGTCTCTGGGATGCTGAATCTCACAGGGGAGAGGGAGGTTAGCGTGGGAGCACCTGATACTGATAATATATATATATTTTTTTTACTTATCAAATGTGCTTCTTCCCTGTGGTATATTTTGACGGAGAGATACCTAGGTAGATGTCTAGAGCACTACTAGTGCTGCTGTCTAGTGTTCTTATAAATGCATAACATTCTTGCAAAACTGCTGCCATATAGTGCTCTTGGTATGTGCATGCTCCTGAGCTTACAATCCTGCTTTTTAACAAAAGATACCAAGAGAACGAAGTTGATAATAGAAGTAAATTAGAAAGTTGTTTAAAATTACATTTGCTATCTGAATCATGAAAGAAAAATGGTGGGTTTCATGTCTGTTTAAATGCTGAACATATAAGAGTAAGGGGCCGATTATTCATGGCCCGAATGGTGCCTAATGCAGGAGTTAAGAAGCAGAAGTCTTAAGACCACTGATCCTTAACTCATACGCCTCCTCTAAGGGTTGATTAACACCCCTGCTAGCGGCCGATTGGCCGTGAATCTGCAGGGGGCGGCATTGCACAAGCAGTTCACCAGAACTGCTTGTGCAATGTTAAATGCATTCAGCGATGTCCGCCAGACATTGATAAATCGGCCCCTATAAGTTTTGCTTCTATAAAGTAATGGGCTCCTTTATGTTTGAACTATGCATCTATTTATTTATGTCTTCTGCTAAAAGCAATTAGGAACACATATAAATCAGGCAATATAATAGACTGTGCAAACAAGGCTGAGTGGAAACCCTATTAGATAATGTTATGTTACACACAGCATTGTTTGGACTGTCTTTTTTATTTCCTGTTTTTTATCTTTCTCTAATTGTCCTCATTAGGAGAGTGAGATAATGGCAAAATGTAAGTTCAAACCCATTACTTTATAGAAACTCATTGGAACTTAGAAAATCATACATTTTCAGAGTTAAATTACAGGAAAAGGGAGCAAAATAAATAATAATAAGTATATGGCAAAGTTTCTTAAAAACACATAATTTAGCATTTTATATTATGCCATCATACTGTTTAATATCTCTTTTAACTTCTATTTTCTTCTAGTATCATATACAAGCCTTTTTTCTGTCAGTGTAATAAGTGCATTGCATGTTTTGCGACAACCGCACCAGTTTACATTTGGCTAGATAAATCAGTGAGACACGCAGGAGTAAAAAGCTTTGACGCTATATAACATTAGTGAATAAACTTCAGAGATGCCCAAGGATCACCCCTATCCAGCCTATGTGCTAAGACTGTGAGATTTATGTGTATGATTTATATTTTGTTGTATGAGTATGATTTCTACTTTATAATTTAATTTGTACTGTGTACTTCAGATACAATTTTGCCATATCACGTTGAAACAGATAATAGGCAGCTGATACATAGGGGTCGATTTATCAAAGGCTTAGCCAGCCTTCGCCCCCCTACAACTGCAGGTTCTCACACCTGCAGTCTGTATTTATGAAGCAGCGGTCATCAGACTGCTGATTCCCTAACCTTTTCACCACCTCTTAGGTAGCAAATTTCAATCTCCCTGGTCTCGTCCGACCGGGGAGATTGACAGCTCCTGCCCGCGCGTGGTTGGCTGTGCGCGGGCAGGGGGCGGCGTTGCACAAGAGCGCACAATAGTGTTATTGTGTAATGCTGAATTCCTGCAGTGGAGTTCAGCCTGCCAGAGGCGAGCTGCGGTGGACAGGGGTGCATATGTACACTCCTGTCTGCCGTAGCTTGGTAAATCGACCCCATAATAGCTATTGTTGCTCAATGTTACTTAATGTATCAACCACAGAATGATGAAGAGGTGAAGTAATCCTGCAACCCAGAGATTTGAGTTGGTAACTGTTCCAGTTTCTCAGCTCACTTGTGTTTGTATGCACACATATTTGTCTTGTTTTCCCATCATCCATCTCTATTTTTACTAGCGCTTATTCTTTGTCCCTTATTTTGTGCTAGAGGGATAAGGTTGTCTCATGTTGTAATATGCAGTCTTGGTTCTTTCTAGGGCTGACAGGTGTCCAGCAAAAATCTCTGATCTGTGGGGTTTTTTTTTACTTCCATGGGGTGTAGTGTTCTTCCAAGAAAATGTTTCCAGCTGGGTGGCATTATGAATAATCCAGATGGGAATTTATTAATGTTACTTAAGCTATCCAAAGTTTCTGTTATTTATTAATGTTACTTAAGCTATCCAAAGCACACATTCATTGCATAATTTAACATACATTGATGATTTTATAATTTGTGAAATAAAACTTGGAAAAATTAACATGAGTTAATTTTAGCTTAATATTGGGTTACATTTTAGCAGAGTGGTAAGTAAAATCAGTCGGGTGGTGTGTTTATTAGGTCTTGGGGAGAACCCCCGGTAAAAAAACATTTCTTCTGGCAGCCAAGAGAGGTCAAATCACTGCTGTGTGTGTTACTGGCAGCCAAAGAGGTAAAATAATTTGCTTGCTACTGACAGCTAAAGAGGTAAAGCCACTGCTCAGTTATTTAAAAAATATATGTTGGAATCAAGGATGGTGCATAAGATAGAGGTGTGGAGAGAGCCACTGTCTGATCCCCTCTCTCTCACCTGTACCCAACCACCTGTGAAGGGCAGCTGGTAGCCCTAGTTCCTTCTCACACTCTCTAACAGTGGGTACAGGGGTATACATGTTTATATATTGTGAGACTTCAGAAATGTCAGTGTTAACTCAAGAACACATTTTTTAATGTTTAATCCATACACTTTTTAATCCATACACTTTCATAGCAGTGCTACAATTAAACAAAAAAGATGATCCTTTTAATTCAGCTGAACTTTTAACAGTTCATTATATGTATAAATCTGCTGTAGAATAACAGTGAAATGTATCATTTATTTGCTTCATTTGTTTCAACATAAAGAAATTGAGACATGGTAGTTCAGTTTTTTACTTGCACCATATAATGTAACAGTCAATGTAGGCCTAGTTACAAGTGGCACATTAACTTTTATCTTTTTCAACGAAGACTCCATCCGAGAACTTTTGACTTTTCAGTAGTGATAACTTACCTTAAAGAGTTGACATTATTTGGGTGTTGAGATAAAGATGCTCCTATGCCCGATATATATATATATATATATATATTCACTGTGTGTGTATATATATATATATATATATATATATTTATATATATATTCCGTGTATATAGAGAGACATATATATATATATATATATATATATATATATATATATATATTAGCACAGTTCCAATATGAATCTGCCCACCTGTGGTCAACCACCTGGTAAGTCTATAAAAAATGATAATGCCAAACAAAACAGCATTTGCATCAAAACATATACATTCGACCTTTGTTTTGATGCAAATCCTAGTCTGTTGCCGTTTTGTTTGGCTTTATATTTATATATTATAGGGCTGGCTCACTGCAACATCCATAAAAACATCTTCCGGGGTGCTCTTAGAAGTTTATACACAATTATTTCACTATGTCAAAGCCTTTCTCTGATTAATGACCATATTATTTATTCACAGTGATGTTTTGAGGTGGTGCCCATTTATTACATATCAGGTTTGTATGTCTGATGAAGGGGCACCACCCCGAAAGGTCACTACACTTTCCATAAAAATGACAAATATTTTTTCCATGTTGATTTGTGTCCTCTGTCTGGATAACGATTGTGTTTATAATTTGTTGAAGAGATGATTTTCTTTAAAGATTGTTTGATGTAACACAGCATTAACATTATTAATTAGTGAGACATTATACCGCCATATAGTTTTATCTTCAATTAATGATTCTCTAGCTAAAGCTGCCTGAAGAGGCCCTCTGCAGTGATAAACTAAAGCAGTTTTGTTGGAGACATTTTCTGAAGGTCCATAGCTCTTTAAAGCAGAGTGAACTGAGGTCTGAATCACCTTCCGTGGGTTTACTATCATTTTCTTGGCATTGAAGAAATCGGGTCTATCTGGTTCTCTGTGGACATGTTGCATAATGTTGATTCCTGGCACATTTATCCAGTTGGAAATATCAGAAAAATGACCATCAGTGGTTACAGTTATTGGGAAAATGTGGTTTTCAAAGAGGAAGATTCCCACTTCTGGGTGTTGCTTCTCAAGACTTTCCATCATGATGTCCCAGTTGTCATGTTTAAAAGGTAAAATGATCTCATCTATGTCATTGAGTAGGACAAACTTGCTTCTGTACATGTTCCGGTAAATGCAGTCATTTAATGTTGTGACTTGTCCGTAATAGCCAATATGAGTATCATCGTTAGGGTAAAGCCAGCTCTTTGAGGGCTTCAAGTATCGATCAATTGGCCATGGTACAACCTCAACTACGCCTTCCTTAATATAGTATTTCAATACCTCCTCCATTTGTGGGCTGCAGCTGTGCAAATAGATCATTACTCTCTGGGCGCCCAGTAATTTATACATTTCTATAGTCTGTATGAACTGGAGCGTATTGCTGTAATTTCCAAACATTGTAGAAATGCAGACTGTGAAGTTGGCTGTAAATACTCCAGGCTCACGGTTTTTTATTCTGAACTTAGGTTGGTGAGTTATATCTGTATCTGGAGACTGATGGAGAGAAATGTAGTTTGGTTCACAATCAGGAGGCTCTGGACAGATGACATCAGCCAAACCATATGGAAAACCAAATATATCCTCATGTAGATCTATTTCTGCTTTTAAAGTAGGAATTTTGTTATTGATGCTACAATACAAGGAACAGTAGAATTCCTTTACCTCTGTATTGTTGATAATGCTGAGGATTCTAATCCTTTGTTTTTCCCTGTTGTCATAGTATGCAGCAATGACAAATGTCCGCTTATCTTCTAGATGGGTAATTGAGTCATTGCTAATTGCACCAACATCACTTTCTTCTGCCCACTTTCTAAATAGATTCTGTTTTATGAAACTTAAATGGTGAGTCTGCAGTACCAATAATATAATCCCAATGGCACTTCCCAGAAAAAGCATCTTCTTTTTAAACGTATGTTTGCGCACTTTTCTGTAGACGTGTAATATAAACTGTACCAGCCTGTAAAGTATAAACCACAGGTTATTTCAGATGTTAAATGGATTTTATTGAACTGACAAACATAGAAGCTTGAAGGAACAAGTCAAAATGATTCTCCCATGATTCAGACAGAGCATTAAGCAACGTTCCAATTCACCACTATTATTAAATGTATCTGGTATTCTTTCTTGAAGAGCATACTTAGGTAGGCTTAAGAGCGTGCACGTTCCTGGAACACTATATGGCAGCAGCAGTTTTTTTAACAAAATTTCTAACAATGTTATAAATTGTTGCAAACACTGTTCAACAACTGGCACTAATACTGCTATATAGTCCTCAGGACGTGCACACTTATCTGCATATCTAGGTATAAAAAAGGATATTAAGAGATCTCTTTAATAATAATAATAATAATAATAATTAGAATAATAGGGGATTTATCACTGAATAAAGATCATTTTATGTTTAATGATTCTCATAGAAGTTTAGTAACTTTATGTAAATCCCCTTATAAAGCAATTCCATCCTTCACTGACCTAATGACCTTAAAGGGACACTGAAGTTAAAATTAAACTTCATGAGTTAAATACAGCATGCAATTTTAAACAACTTTCCAATTTACTTCCATAAACAAAATGTGCTCAGTATTTTTATATTTATACTTTTTGAGTCACCAACTCCTACTGAGCATGTGCAAGAATTTACAGCATATACGTATATGCATTTGTGATTGGCTGATGACTGTCACATGATACAGGGGGAGTGGAAATATACATAACTTTGAAATTTATTTAAAGGGACAGTCAACCATAGAATTGTTATTGTTTAAAAAGATAGATAATCCCTTTATTACTCATTCCCCAGTTTTGCATAACCAACACAGTAATATTAATGTAATTTTTACCTCTGTGATTACCTTGTATCTAGGAACCTTCTTCCAGCCCCCTGATCACATGACTGTGACTGTTTATTATCTATTGTCTTAAATTTAGCATTGTGTTGTGCTAGATCTTAAAGGGACAGTACACTGTAAAATTGTTTTTCCATAAATGTATTTTAAATAACTTGTTATACCAACTGCAGAGTATAAAATATTTGAGAAATTGCATTTTCGGGTTTATTTGTATATCTGAAGTAGCTGGTTTTGTGCTTTGAAACCACAGCCTATTACAATGGGTTGAGCTTCAGGTAATATCAGATCTCATTATGTTATCACTTTTATATACACAGACTTGCTTCCTTATCTTATATTTGTCTGGAACACCAAAGCTCAATACATAAAGAGAACAATGGAAAATTATCATTTTATTACTTAACTATCATGCCCCCCACTGAGGGTGTAATCACTTCTGCTGGCTGTGTTTACTTAGGCTTGTCAATAGCGTATACGCCAGTATCAAAACTTTCAGTATAGGTTAGGAAACCACAAGCTAAATCAGCTATTTCAAATGCTGAAATATGAGTAAAGGAGCTACTTGTAACCAATTTAATACACTCTAGCAGGTAAAAAGGATCATTGGGAATAATTTAAAGGGGAGAAAGTTTTTGGGTGAACTGTCCCTTTAAATAACTTTATGTGCCTGAACACAGTGTTATCTATATGGCCCATGTGTACTTTCTGTCTCTTTGTTGAAAAGAGATTTAAAAAGCATGTAATAAGAGGCAGCCCTCAAAGGTTTAGAAATTAGCATATGAGCCTACCTAGGTTTAGTTTAAACTAAGAATACCAAGAGAAAAAAGCAAATTTGATGATAAAAGTAAATTGGAAAGTCAATTAAAATTAAAAGTCCTATCTGAATAATGAAAGTTTAATTTATACTAGACTGCCCCTTTAACAAAAATCTACTACTCATTTGAAGTTCAGACTAACAGGCCCATTTATCAAGTTCCGTATGGAGCTTGAAGGGCCGTGTTTCTGGCGAGTCTTCAGACTCGCCAGAAACACAACTTATGAAGCAGCGGTCTAAAGACCGCTGCTCCATAACCCTGTCCGCCTGCTCTGAACAGGCGGACAGGAATCGCCAGACATCAACCCGATCGAATACGATCGGGTTGATTGACAGCTCCCTGCTGGCGGCCGATTGGCCGCGAGTCAGCAGGGGGCGGCGTTGCACCAGCAGCTCTTGTGAGCTGCTGGTGCAATGTTAAATGCGGAGAGCGTATTGCTCTCCGCATTTAGCGAGGTCTTGCGGACCTGATCCGCAGTGTCGGATCAGGTCCGCAAGCCCTTTGATAAATGGGCCTGAAAGTGCTATTGCATTGTCTTCTTATCATGCATTTGTTGATTATGCAAATCTACAGTGTTGACTGATCCTTTAAAGGGACATTTTACACTAGATTTTTTCTTTGCAAACATGTTTTGTAGATGATCCATATATATAGCCTTATACAGTTTTTTTTAAATGTATAGTTTTGCTTATTTTTAAATAACATTGCACTGATTTTCAAACTCCTAACCAAGCCCCAAAGTTTTAGAAGTATACTGATGTATACCTACTCCAGCGTGTTCCAGTTTGTGTAAAGAGTCTTTTCATATGCAGAGGAAGGGGGAGGGGGGAGTGTCCGCTCTTTTTCTATAGAACCACTTGCAGTGGGTGTTTCAGCCTAACCTTTTCAACAGAGCTAAACTGGGAGCTTCTACGTAAGTTAAATGTAAATTTTTGTATACTGTCCCTTTAAACAGATTTGTATTATCTGCCAAAAAAAAAAGAGATGTTGCTATTTACTCCTTGCTCCAAGTCATTTATAAAAAATTTTTTAAAAATAACAGGGTCCAGTAACGATCCCTGAGGGTCCCCACTAATTACTTTTGTCTAATCTGAGCATGATCCATTTATTACTACTCGTTGCTCCCCGTCTTTTATGCAGTTATTTATCCATGAGCTAACATTTCCAGCTATTCCCAATATTCATGTACATTAGGCATCTAGCGTAGGCAGCCAATATAATTTTAACAAATGCACACGCACTTTATTCTCAGGCTACATAATTCTATCTATAATTTATTTTGTGTTTAATTCCTTTAACATCAGCGTTCATCAAGCAAAAAGCAGTTAACTGGCTAAATGTAAACATAGTAAAATGTATTGTTTTTCTGATCCCATTCCTTAACACCTTAACAACCGCAATGTACCCTGTTCGTACAAGAGCACTATTATATATTAGATATTAGATATTGTTTTATGGGTGACAAGCTGTAGAGCTCATTTGGAAACTAGATAAAAAGAACATTGATATAGTGAAATGGAAGAGTCTACAGATATTAATATAAAAAAACCTTTTAACTTCTATTGTCAACATTAAACATTCATATCATGTTAAAAATTTTGTGGCATATTTATCAAGCTCCGAATGGAGCTTGATGCCCCGTGTTTTTGGCGAGCCTGCAGGCTCGCCAGAAACAGCAGTTACGAAGCAGCGGTCACAAAGACCGCTGCTCCATAACCCTGTCCGGCTGCTCTGAGCAGGCGGACAGACATCGCCGGAAATCAACCCGATCAAGTAGGATCGGGTTGATTGACACCCCCTGCTGGCGGCCTAATGGCCGCGAGTCTGCAGGGGGCGACGTAACACCAGCAGCTCTTGTGAGCTGCTGGTGCAATGTTTAATACAGCGAGCGTATTGCTCGCCGTATTCAGCGAGGTCTGTCGGACCTGATCCGCACTGTCAGATCAGGTCCGACAGACCTTGATAAATAGAGGCCATTGTCTTCTAAATCACCTGCGTACTGAAGCCAAAGGCTCTAAAAGATACCATAGCACCACACTTGTAAGCAAAATAACGGGGCAAGTGTATCCTGAGAAAGAAAGGTCCCCTCTTTCAGCAGAGGGGTCACATGACCAGGTAATCCCCATGGCAACAGCAATTTGCTGAACGATACACAAGCCTATTATCATGAGGTGTGGGGTAAGTCACCTATCAGCAACTGCAATATACAGAGAAATGCATTCTTTTATGTGGTGGTTCTTATGTTTCTCTATTTCAGATGAGTGGCCCCTGTGGCTCTCAGGAGGTTGTCATAACAAGAGTTGTTACCCATTCTACCCTGAGAAATGTATCATAAGATCCCTTGTTTGAATAAATGGTTTTATGCCCCTATGACTGTCATGTGATCACCTTAAAGGTAACAGATGTGCAAAAATTTGTTTGTAAAATGTGCTCATTTCAAGACCATTATAGTAAAGTAATAACATCCTGTAATTGTACTGTAGCTTAGCAACCCAGTGCTGTTATCTGTTTATCCCCTATCACTTCTCACTGGCTCAACGGCTCTTTTTGTTTTTTACTTGGGACCAGCAGTTCTCTGTGGCTCCTGAGCTATACTTTAACCTTGTGTTTAGCCCTTTTGCAGGAGTTAAAACCATAGATTTGCACGGTCCCTGTTGCTAAAATTAGAGCACGTCATTTTTTCACTATAACGACCTTTTGACTATAACAAAATAATAAACAAAAAGAAATATTGTTTGTCTATTAAATGTAGAAACTAATGAACACATTTTTTATTTGTTTAATAGTAGTTTTGATAATGGGGATATTTCAGAAAAAAGAAGGTGAAATTTATTATTCATTTTAGAAATGTCATGAATGAAAGGAAAATCAAATGTAAAAAGAATATGCTCTAATGTGTAAGAACATTTAATTATTGCACTATTGCTAATATATAAGCTAACAAGGGGTTAAACACATAGTAAAAGTCAGCTGCAGAGCAGCAATGCACTACTGGGAGCTAGCTAAAAACATACTGTGAGTCAATGACAAGAGATATGCGTGTAGCCACCAATTAACAAGCGCAACCCAGGGTGCTGAACCAAAAATGGGCCGACTCTTAAGCTTACATTCCTGTCTTTTCAAATAAAGATACCAAGAGAACAGAGAAAAATTTATTATAGGAGTAAATTAGAAAGTTGCTTAAAATTGCTGCTCTATCTGAATCATGGCAGAAAAAAATGTGTTTCATATCCATTTAATTCACTGAATTGTAGTGAAATTCACCCAATTTCCGTAAAATATAATCGCACTTTATGTTGTTATAATATGTACATATCCTACTCTAGTGGGTGCTAGCTGGTGATTGGTGCCTGCACACATTTGTCTCTTGTGATTGGCGAACTATATGTGTTCAGCTAGCTCTCAGTAGTTCATTATTCAGCAAATGATACCAAGAGAATGAAGCAAATTTGTCAATAGAATTCATTTTGGAAAGTTGTTTGCTCTTTGCCATTTGAGATGGCAGATAAAATCACCCCAGACTGAACAGACCGGCGTGATTGACAAGCCCTGCTCTGGAATGTGTATGTGTCTTTAACACTCTATGGAAGCACTGTTTGTAACAATGTTTGTAGCAGTTTTACACATTGTTACACAAGCTCACGTGCAGCTATGAGCCTGCCTAGGTTTACTCTTTAGCAAAAAATAAATAACAAAAGTGTCCCTAGAAGAATGTAAACACTAGATTTAACTAAAGCATGTTTTGCCCTTTAAATAAAATGTATACACCAGAATACCTCATTGGTAGAAACGGTTACAACACGTTGCGCTTTCAAGTCCTCCAGATCCGGGGCTGTAAATAAGTCCAGTGTTTTTAGGAACAGCAATAACTCTTCTTTAGATGATATATTGGCTTTAGCCTCTCCAGTCCCTCTGCTCGTCTAGTAGCCAAATCACTGAAAGTCACTTTATTCTTCTGACTCTACAGAAAAACATAATTACTGGTTTGTCTAGAGATTCTGTTCTCGTGGTAATGAGCTGTAAACAAAACCTGAGGGCTTTAAACGCATCAAGCAGTCTCAAAACAATACAGAGAAGGAGCTCATCCTTATTTTTGTATTTCTCAAATACACATTGCTGGGATACAGAAACTTGTACTCACCTCCATCCCTGAGGGCTAGACAAAGACGAGGTCCGTCCCACCCCACCCCATTCTGTGTGACTGAGACACAGATACGTTACTAATATGGATACCAACTCCACAACATATTTGATGTGCTTTGCATTACATTTTTGTCACTTGGAGGTCTTGTGTGACTTGGTATTGTGCTGTTGTGAGATGATCATGTAGTTGCCAGACGCCTGTTTTGGTGACAATAAAAATTCCTTTGTTGCAGTTAGAAAGGGAACTCTTGATATTTACATCCAATATGGAAGGGCTTAACAAGAAGCAGCACACGCTCTTCTATACTTGGACATAGGACTTCCCCACTATTGTTTATTCCCGTAGCGCTATTGGTCAGATTTACAGCTAACCACCAATGATAGGACATTCCAATACACTCCTCTCATATGAACCTATTGGCAGTGTGCATCATACAGCTGCTTTATGATGTTTCCACGCTATGTTGTTTTAGGAGATCGGTCTTTTATAACTGAACTCTTCTATTAAGGGATTCCAAAAACGAGATTAACTGCAGCACAATGTTTTAATCACTTAGGTAATCTATATACACAATGCCCTGACCACACAGTAAGTCAGCCCCAACGGTTCTATAACCACATAGGATTAACCCCTTAGAAGTGCAGCAGGTCTCAAATCTTCACAAAGGTTATTATTGTTTGTACACAATCTGAATATCATCTGTAATATTTACATGTAATGAAATTATGGATAACATATCAGATGCATGATGTTGATGCTCTGATGTTATATTTGTAGTATATGTCAAATGTTATATTACTGCACTTTATTTGCTAATGGATGTGAACTAGACACAGGAGGTCTTGTGTATATATATATATATTTTTT
Organism: Bombina bombina; assembly: GCF_027579735.1. Lineage (NCBI taxonomy): Eukaryota > Metazoa > Chordata > Amphibia > Anura > Bombinatoridae > Bombina > Bombina bombina. The sequence continues at coordinate 14,509,254 of NC_069510.1, read as the reverse complement.
GTGTGTTTATGTATCTATACATCTTTCACTCTGACATTTAATATATATTTGTCATTTTATATTATATGTTGATGTATACTGTTTCAAACAAGATATTACAATGTTAGATATTTTAATCTCTGTCCACATGTGTTTACCTTGGTTACCCTAACAACCATACTTAGGTGATTATAGACAGGTGCAGCAGTTGAACTGATTATCCAATCACAAGAGTTTCCTGTTTTTTAGTTTTTTGTTAAATAGCAAGTGTATTACAATGTTTGTTATAGCCTGATGAAACAGCCCTGAGTAGGCTGAGAAACGCGTCGCTGTATTAATAAAGAATTTTAATTTTTTAATATACACTTGCTGTTTTGGTCTATATTATCCTTAATATCTCACAACTGTTCCTGGTGCATGCTGAGGATCGTTTGTACTATAGTCTACTGGGCGACGATTTGGTTCCAGTTTGCTGTATCTGCACCTGCTGGTGCTCACCCTCTAGTAAGTGCATTTGGTTGGGGCCAATCTTATCTTTGTCCTGACGATATTGGACCATGTTTGGTTTGTCTTCTTATATATATATAGGAATCTGAATACTGGACATCCAGAAGAATTAGGACTGTCCCTGTGCCAAGGTCTCAGTGCGCTGGATCACTGTTAAGCTTCCAGCCTGCTCCACTAGCACCATTGGGTGCTTTTTGTTTGTGAGTATTCACATTCTCATTGCTGATTTTATATCTTGTTTGGGCGATATTAGGCCATGTTGGCGCCTCTGTTTTTTATTCTTTTCTAGATATCATACCTCAGGATAGCCATCCTTTGACAGAGTGCTGCCATACTGTTTGGGATCCACAACTTTTTGGTACTAAGACTATCACAACAATTGTTGAAGTTCCATTCTTTATATTTTTTATTATTTTTTATTTTTATATATTATTTTTAACCAATGTTATTATTGATACTGATATTGTCTATTACTATTAATGTTTTATACTGTTGTATTATTATGACACCATACATTTGATCTTTCATATATATATATCATTTGTGTTGTTATATCCCTTAATCAGGGATACCAGTTCATCCTGTCGCTCGTCTTTGTACACATCAAACATACCACTAAAGACACTCTATAGTTGATATTAGGGAAGCGCCCCCTAAGGGCGTGGTGTGTGTTGTACAAGCATCACTCTCTATATATATCTGATCATGTAGTTGCCAGACGCCTGTTTTGGTGACAATAAAAATGCCTTTGTTGCAGTTAGAAAGGGGTGTGTGTATTTACCCCTTTTATGTGTAGTTTATTTGAATAAAATGTAACTGTTTGCTCAAGTGCTCATTGGGTGCTTGTGAATTTCATTTTGGATTAAAGAATTCTAGAATAAAAGGTCATGGAACCCAAAAAATGTTCTTTCATGTTTCAGACAGAGAAAACTAATTTAAACAACTTTCCAATTTACTTCTATTATCTAATTTGCTTCATTCTCTTGGTATCCTTTGTTGGAGAAGCAGCTATGCCCTACTGGGAGCTAGCTGAATGCGTTGGGTGAACCAATAACGTGAGGCATATATGTACTGCCACCAATCAGCAATGCTAGAGCCTACCTAGGTATCATTTTTCAACAAAGATAGAACAAAACAAATTAGATAATAAAAGAAAATTGGAAAGTTGCTAAAAATCTCATGCTCTATCTGAATCATGAAAAAAAATTGGGTTTCGTGTCTCTTTTTAAAGAGACATTGTTATTTTTTTGGGTAACATGAACTTACGGACAAAGGTTTTTCCCAGTTTCTGCCCTTAAAGGGACATAAAACCCCAAATGTTTCTTTCTTGATTCAGATAGATCATACAATTTTAAACAACTTTCCAATTTACTTGTATCATCATCAATTTTGCTTAATTATCTTTTATCCTTTATTTCAGCAATGCACTACTGGGAGCTAGCTGAACACGTCGGTAAGCCAATGATAAGAGACCTTTAAATTAGATTTTGGCATTTCTGCTCTGCATTAGTTTCACCATAATTATCCACTCTCGCGATACACATACTGTACATATTATAGACCTTTTTTTTAAAAAAACTCTTATTACAACTTTTCAAAACCAAGCCAATAACCTTATCTTCACAAGGACATCTGTTGTTACACAGAACCAACATTACATTGGCAACGTCCTTTTAGGGTAATATCAGTCCTCAGTGCAGTAGAAATCCTTAGAAAAGATAACTCTGCTCCTCCTTTTCCAGCTGTTTCTACAAACTTAAGAAGAACAAAAACAACAACAAAACCAAACAAAAGCTATTGACATCCGGTACATTACCAATATTTACCCACCTGTTCCTCCCAGGACTCCCCAGGTACCTCTATCTGTGCCACAGTGCCCCCTACTTTCTATATCGTCCGCTGTCCTCTCAGCTATCTCTCTATTACAGTCTGTGTCTCTCGGTGGGTATATTAGCTGCTTTTGGAAGTCAGAGAACGAATGTAAAGTTCTAATTTTTGTAAGAATTTTGTTGGACTTTTGAGTGGATCTCCCACTGAGTCCCACTGGTCTTGTATCAGTTTGTGAGCCATACTTAGCTTTAGTTCTCTAAATCTGTCATCTAATATATTATACCAAAGCTCAGCTAATTCATTCAAGGGTTGGTTCTCCAGTTTTTGTAGCAGAGATTTATACATTGCGAAAATAGAATATATACCGTTATTAAACAAAGTTACCCACGTATTTATCCTATTATGATTTTTTTTTAATCACTAATGATAGTGCGGGCTAGATTATAAGAGGTGCGCTTACTGTTGCATGCGAGCAATAAGGGGTTTATCACGGCTCGTCGGAAGTAGCATGAATTTTAAGTTGAAAGTAAACCCATTCGCTCAAGTGCAATTGAATTTAACGTACATCAGGATAGTGCAACTTCAGAGCTCTGGTAACTGTTACGCTCAACTAAAAAGTTGCACAAAAAATACATTGTACAGTAAGTTACACTCATAATAACAATGCCTAATAAAAATGATTAAAAAAAGACTTCCGGTGGGCGGAGCAACGGACTGGCAGCATACAAGAAGAGCTCCGCATACTCAGCTCTCAAAAACAGTTAAAAAATTTGCGGCCAGCCTATTTCCCACACATATTAGCCTTGTTGGGCACTCCTGCAAGTAACCCTAACTGGCGAAGTCGTGTGAAGGGTTAAACCATCGCCCTTGTCCCCAGAAGGAAAGAAGTGTGCAACGGAGCCCAGAGTGTAAGCGCCATTTTGGACCATGGCCTTCCTACCCCAGCAACCGCATCAGACAGGCTAAGGACACCGGGAGGACACAGCTTTATACAATTGAAGAGCGGAGGTGGTGAGCTAATCAAGGTCCTAGACTGGTGTCCCTTAATAACAAAGCAGTGCTGTACCTGAGGTGGGGGTGAGCAGGGCGGACTTGCATAGCTCAGGGGCACAGAAAAGCGCAACAATACAGCGCTTAGAGCTGTAGCAAATATCCCCTAAATTTTTGCAACTGGACTGGGGGAACACTTGGGGTGAATATTGTGAGTGAGAGACGTTTTGGAGCACTTATCACCACATTAGAGTGCTGAACAAACTACCACGTGGGAGCTCCTTATAGCATTTCCCTTCCCCCTATTGCATGTACACTACTATAAAAACTTTCCAGCAACACTTCTACTATAAGCCTCTGAGTGAACAATGTCTCTTAGTTTGGTGCGGGTCAAAATCATACAGGGACCTGCAACTCTCATTGCGCTGCATCAAACTTTTGTGTGAAACAGACCTTGGGGGACATATTTTTCACTGAAGCCAGCTAGACACAGGAAATTAAAACCTTTACTGCTCTGATTGGGCTACTGGCCTGTTGTAAAACCTCCAGAGAGAAGAAAGGGGGAGAGAAGGTGAAGAGTAAAAGATCACTGCCTCTGTTCATACCATTTATATGTATTGATGAACTGCACTGCTCAGTTTTTGTATTCTGTTGGATTGGTATTTACCGTATACAACACGATTAAAGTGGACTATTTCTATCTGTATAACATAACTGTGTGAGGTGCCTGCTGTTTCTTTTTCTCCACAGTAAACGTTCTCTGTCCTCACCTATTTGAGACGATTCCTGCAATTACTGAAATATTGTCCTATACTGTCACCTAGGGGACATTTATAAACATAACAAGCAAGCATTAATAACGCTGTAAAAAGGCTAGTGCAGTATTTGTATGAAGCTTGACCACTATTTCACGCCTATTACCAGCAAGGCGGCAGGAATAATGGCCTCCAGAGGCAAACATTCAGAAAAGAAAAGGCCGGCAACAGATCAGCAAGTGGACTCCCCACCCTCCCCTAGATCCTCAAATGTTATCACAACGGATTCATCAGCCCTGCTTCAGGAGCTTAAATCATTTTTTTTACCCAAGATGGAGTCCCTTCAAGCAGGAGTTGACACACTCACTAGTGAAGTGCGCCAATTTTCCACTAGGCTCACTCACGATGAACAACGCATATCTGATGTGGAGGATATGCAAACGTCTACATCTGCCTCAGTAAGACAACTTCAGCGGCAGAATCGAGCGCTGCAGGAGAAAGTAGATGACCTCGAAAATCGAAGTCAAAGAAACAACCTTCGGGTGGTGGGGGTCCCGGAAACGATAAAAAGTAAGGATCTGCTTCAATTCACTGCCTTAACTCTGCCTAAGTTACAAAAATGAACGCAGATCACCTGCCGCTGGATGTGGAACGTGCAGGCCAGGATAAAGGTCTTGAAACTTTGAGCTCTCGTCCACGGCAGGTAATTTTCAAATGCCTTAACTATCAGGAAAAACTCGCCCTGCTGAGAGCATACCGAGCCCATGCTGGAAACCTGCACTTTGAAGGAAAGCAACTGCTAATTTTTCAGGACTTCTCAGCCGAAGTGTCCAAGCTACGCAGGGACTTTGCCCCACTGTGTTCTCGGCTGCATAAAGAGGGGAAACAGGCCACATTGTTATACCCGGCAAAGTTGAGGCTGCAGACACCTACTGGGCCTAAATACTTCTGTACTCCTAAGGAACTGCAATCATATCTAGACAAGGATACGCAGGATGAAGTGCACTGACTCTGGACTCTCAACTCTCTTGCTCCTGTTTGCCCTCTTCTTCTGTCTCCCCATGGGAGGACAGAGGTGTAGGATGCTTGTCGCTCTGGGGAGAGTCTTGGAGGAAGATCCGGTAAGAGATGAACTGCTCTGATGGCTATGGCTTGCTGGCTATCCCACCTGGTATCGGTACTGCAAAAGACTGTCTTCATCTTTGCTCTTTTGTGCTGGACGGTCAAGGTTATAGTCTACAAAAGATTGCATTCTCACCACCTATTGTTGAAGTTCATTATGTTAAATGTTATACTTTATCTTTATAGGTTAAAATAGTAGCTAGTGTTTTGAATGTTCCAGAGTCTCCACATTTAAATCTTGCAGTTCAGGGTTCTAAGAATAGAACACACTCACCCCTTTTCACAGTTCCAACTAATTTAGAAAGGGACTTACTTTGCTCTACCTATAATGATAGTCTCCTGCTAAGTCCACTCACACTATATATCTCACCCATGCAGGCCTCTGTGGATTATAACTTGATACAGGGGCCTACATGTCAATTATTGCTACTTTTGGCCCGCTTGGGTCTTTTCCTTGTTTGGGGGCCCTGTCTCTCTATGTGCCTGTGTTTGGGGAAATTAGACACACACTTACTAATGTATTCCCACCCCTTTAGGTTGCATTATTCGCTAGTAAGGTGGATTATTCCCCAACTGTTTGCTATCGTCACATTAACTTTTAGTGCTTGCTATTTCCACGGGCTACACCTGATAGGCCTTATGTCTTGTTTCTTATTTAGTTTACACTCATTTGAGAATAAAGGAAGCTGCAGGATACTTAAGATATGCACTTTGGAATTTCAGGGGCTGAAACTACCTCCATCACCACCTGTGTTATTGAATGCATTTTTACAGCTGACTAACCAACACTCCCCTGGTGCTCTACCCATTTGCTACCACACAGGGTCGCCTAAGATTTCTTCCTCCCAAATAAGCAATATGTTTGGAACCACCAGTGGAGTGTGCTGTAGGTGTCAGAAGGTTTTGAAGATGTTGTCATGTGTCCTGCTAATGCTCTTATTTTTCTATCCTCTGCAGAAACTCTACCTCCACTCCAGGGAACCCCGACCCCAGAGAATGCTTGAGCTTTGGTGGCCATATGAGTTGTTGTCTTGGTCTCTCCTTTCACTTTATTTCTGTAGGTACCACACCCTCGCACACAACACTGAGAATACTGATCAATTGACCCCTTGCCTGGCTGTGCAGGAGATATGCATTGCCGCCTTGCTCAGACCAATATATCTTTTTATCTACCTTATGGCATTACGGTGTAACATAGTTTCATGGAATGTTGGAGGCATTACATCCCCCGCCAAACGTAGTAAAATATTACACTTCTTAAATTCAATACACACTGACATAGCTCTCCTACAGGAGACTCGCTTAACTCAAGAGGAACATGATAAGCTTAAAACTAGATGGGTGGGGCAGGTTATCAACACGCCCACGGAGGTAAGAAAGAGAGGGGTGGCTATCTTGATAAGAAAGGGACTTTCTGTCACCCTCAAAGACACATATTTAGACACCAAGGGACGCTACATAATCACCAATTTGAGCATTGCATCTAAATCATATTTACTCTGTAATGTATATGGCCCGAACAATCTCTCGCCCCACTTTTGGCAGCATCTGCATCTCCATTTGGCAAAGAGGAATGAGCTTCCAATAATCATGGGGGGAGACTTTAACATGACGCAACTTTTACTGCTTGACAGATTTGTAGAACCCTCAGCTCTGCCGCTCTTACGTACTGCTTCCTGCAGACAAAAAGCTGAGGTTAAACTTACTGAGAGATTCAGGACGGACTTGGGACTGGTTGACTTATGGAGACTGCGCAATCCAACAGACAAAGACTATACTTGTATTTCCAAATCACACCATACTATGTCTAGAATTGACTATTTTCTGACAACCCCTGCCCTCACGCCACATATCCCTTTTACTAAGATATATCCTGTAACCATCTCAGACCACGCACCCATCATGCTGCTCTTAGACTTTACTCCCCCAAATAGTTTGCAGAAGGCATGGAGATTCCCCTCTTATCTTTATAACAATGCTGACTTTTGACAGCAGTTGCGTTCTTATTGGATAGACTATAATGCAGATAATGTGCAGCACCGAGATTATCTAGACCTTTTTTGGCATGCCTCAAAAGCTGTTCTGAGAGGGAGAATCACGGCATATACCTCGCATCATAATCTTAAGGGCAAAAAGATAACGGATCAGATGTTGACAAACCTCGCAAAAGCATATAATAACTATCTGTCCCATCCCACACCTCAAACTAGACAACACTATTATGACCTCAAACAGGAAAGGGACACACACATTCAAATGGTAGATAATGCATACGCGATCCATAGGCAGGGAAAGTTTTATAGATATGGGAATAAGGCTGGTAGAACCATGGCTAACATGGTCAAAGTTGTCACACCCAAATCATATATCCCGGCGCTGGCTACTGAGGGAGGGCTTTGTACAGACACTCCTGCAATCATGCGAGAGTTTGTCTCTTTCTACACTAATCTATACACTAAACAAGAGATCTCGGAACCTGATAAATGCCTATTCTGGAATGATGTAGTCGTTCCAACCTTGACACAGGACCAATTGTCCTCTCTAAATGCCCCCATTCAACCGCTGGAAGTAATAGACACCATTAAACGTATTAAACTTGGCAAAGCGGCGGGACCTGACGGTCTCCCCGCAGAATACTATAAAATTCTGTCTCCTGAAATAGCATCAGCCAATAGGATTTTTTCTACCTTAATTCCCATTGATTGATAGAATTCTATCAGCCAATCGGAATTGAAGGGACACCATCTTTGATGACGTCACTTAAAGGTACCTTCATTCTTCAGTCGCCGTGGAAAGAAGAGGATGCTCCTCGTCGAATGTCTTGAAGATGGACCCGCTCCGCGCCGGATGGATGAAGATAGAAGATGCCGTCTGGATGAAGACTTCTGCCTGTCTGGAGGACCACTTCTCCTGGCTTAGATGAAGACTTCTCCCGGCTTAGATGAAGACTTCTCCCGGCTTCGTTGAGGACTTCGGCCCGGTTGGATGAAGACTTCTCCTGGGAAGGTGATCTTCAAGGGGTTAGTGTTGTTTTTTTAAGGGGGTATTGGGTGGGTTTTAGAGTAGGGTTGATTGTGTGGGTGGTGGGTTTTAATGTTGGGGGGGATTTGTAATTTTTTACAGGTAAAAGAGCTGATTACTTTGGGGCAATACCCCACAAAAGGCCCTTTTAAGGGCTATTTGTAATTTAGTGTAGGCTAGGGCTTTTTTTTTATTTTGGGGGGCTTTTTATTTTGTTAGGGGGATTTGATTACGTGTAATTAGTTTAAAAATCTTGTAATTTGTTTATTATTTTCTGTAATTTAGTAAGTTTTTTGTACTTTAGCTAATTTTATTTAATTGTATTTAATTTAGGAAATTAATTTAATTATAGTGTAGTGTTAGTGTAACATAGGTTAGGTTTAATTTTACAGGTCAATTTGTATTTATTTTAGCTAGGTAGTTTATTAAATAGTTAATAACTCTTTAGTAACTATTCTACCTAGTTAAAATAAATACAAACTTGCCTGTAAAATAAAAATAAAACCTAAGCTAGCTACAATGTAAGTATTAGTTATATTGTAGCTATCTTAGGGTTTATTTTATGGGTAAGTATTTAGTTTTAAATAGGAATTATCTAGTTAATGATAGGAATTGTATTTATATTTATTAAAATTATATTTAAGTTAGTGGGTGTTAGGGTATATATAATGTAAGTGTCTGCGATGTTAGGGGCAGCAGATTAGGGGTTAATAAGTATAATGTAGGTGGCGGCGGTGTCCGGAGCGGCAGATTAGGGGTTAATAAAATAATGCAGGTGGCTGTGATGTCGGGGGCAGCAGATTAGGGGTTAATAAGTATAATGTAGGTGGCGGCGGTGTCCGGTGCGGCAGATTAGGGGTTAATAATATAATGCAGGTGGCGGTGATGTCGGGGGCAGCAGATTAGGGGTTAATAAATGTAAGATTAGGGTAGTTTAGACTTGGGGTTCATGTTAGGGTGTTAGGTGTAGACATGAATTTTATTTCCCCATAGGAATCAATGGGGCTGCGTTAGGAGCTAAATGCTGCTTTTTTGCAGGTGTTAGACTTTTCTTCAGCCGGCTTTCCCCGTTGATTCCTATGGAGAAATCGTGCACGAGCACGTACAACCAGCTCACCGCTGACTTAAGCAGCGCTGGTATTGGAGTGAGATTTTGAGTAAAATTTTGCTCAACGCTCACTTCTTGACTTTTAACGACGGGTTTCTGAAAACTCATAATACCAGCGCTGTCTGTAAGTGAGCGGTGAGAGAAAACTGCTCGTTAGCACCGCATAGCTTCTAACGCAAAACTTGTAATCAGGTCGTTAGTGTTTTGTTTTTTGTAATTTAGTACTTTTACTAAGGTTTAATTGTATATTTTAAAAAATTTAGTAGGGTTAGGTTTTTTAATAAGTAATTTATTTTATTTCATTGGTAGTTTAATTTCATTTTAGTATAAAAGTTAGGATAGGTTAATTAATAGTTTAAAATTCGTCTCTTTTAATTCTACAGGTAAGTTAATTTATTTTAAGATAGGGATGTTGTAATTTTAATTTAAAGTGATGGGGTTGTTAGGTTTAGGGGTTAATAGCTTAATTTAGTTTTTTGCGATGTGGGGGCTGACGGTTTAGGGGTTAATAGGTTTAGTTAGTGGTGGTGATGTGGGAGGCCAGAGGTTTATGGGTTAATATGTTTATTTAGTGGCGGCGGTGTCGGGAGCGGCGGAATAGGGGTTAATAACATTATGTAGGTGGCGGCGATGTCGGGGGGTGGCAGATTAGGGACGTTTAGACTTGAGTTTATGTTAGGGTATTAAGTGTAAACATAAATTTTTTTCTACCATAGAAATCAATTGGGTATGCTTCATTCTCTTGCAGCATCGAACATAAGCTTTCGGTGCTTTCATATTCCCATTGATTTCTATGGCATCCACGACCTCAAGGGTCGCGGTTTGAAAACCAGGTATGCTGCGTCCGAATAGCTGCGAGCGTACCCGTTAAAAGTTTGATAAATGGGAAAAAGTGTCAAATAGAGCCGAAGGTGTATTCGGAACATCTGTAATGACGTAAGCATCGATCTGCGTCGGATTGAGACCGGCGGATCGTATGTTACGTCACAAATTTCAACATTTGCCAGTCTTGAGTCTTTGATAACGAAGTCGAATCAATCTCGCAGTTGCGGAATTCCGGCGTATTTGCAGTTGACACTTTGATAGATAGGCCCCATAGGCTCATAAATGAGGGGGTGAAAAAACACCAAACACCCATCCAATCTCGGTTTACACACTATAAGAAGAGCTAGTTTAAATGAGGCTCAGATAATGCTTGCACTGAAAACTCCATTAAGGAGCCTCAAGTCTCAGAAGCCGGATAAATTACTCAATTCAGCGCTATGCTGAAGATTAACAGTTTAACAGTATATAGGATCCCCAGGAGAAACACGCACCAGAGTTTTTAAATAGGAACCCCTGATATGTTAACAGTCTAAAAACCCTGCTCGTAGCGATGCGCAGATAAAAAATGGCGGCGCAAAATTAACAAATGATCAGAGCTAAAGGCGCGAATTGTAAATACTGCCAATATACCTCACCACAATACTGGCCATGCCACTTTTTGCAGAGCTTATAAACCACCTACGTGCAGAATATAAACGTGTCGCTAATTTATGAGAAAGGGCGCGCATTGCGATCGCCTAAAATCGCCCTTAATCGTCCCTCCACTGTGGTAACCTCCACTAGTCGGAAAGGCCGCCGCTGCATGAAAAATTGTCGTGCATGCGATTGCCTGTGTAAAACACAATCAGCGGCATTATCCTGTCATTTACTATAGCTGGAGGTGCCGCTGCAGCAAATGAGGAACAGTGGGAAAAGAGTAAAGGAGCTAGAGGGTAGATGCTCCATAATCAGGGTCCCCACAACGATATATAAGAGGCCCAACCCCCACTGGGGAAAAGGCAGTGTGAAAGCACCCCTCATAGAGCTAATATCTAAAGTGAGAACCGGATCCTGCTAAGGAGATGCCGTCCAGGCTGCTCTTAAATGACTGATATCCCCAGCTGGGAATATAACTAAAGTTCACAGACCCATATAGGAGGGCAATGGAGGTGCAAGCTGGTCACCATTAAATGTCCCCCCTGTCCCTGTTGACAGTAACCGCATATCTGTCAAGGGAAGGGTTAAATAAGTAATATAAAAGGACTTACCCTCCTGCTGTGGAGCAGACACAGCACCTCCAGGTTTAGCCAGCTTCATCCGACATCTGACAGGGACCTGCGTAAAAAGGAAAAGCAGAGTAACCAACCCTGGCTTTCTATATAGTGGTTAGCATAAATTGTTAGAGGGGAAGCAAGGACTACCTCACCGACCTCCAACAGCTAATAGCCACCACAACTCTTACTGAAGAGGATTACATGGACAACACATTACCCCAATCCTTACTTGAAGGAAACTACCCATTAAAGGATTAAATACTTGATTTTCTTCAGACACCATCTTTGCACACCTCCATGATGTACAAAGCAAAGAATGACTGGGGATTATGGGAAGTGGTAGGGATACTTAAAGCTTTGCTGTGGTGTTCTTAGCCTCCTCCTGGTGGCCAGGAGTTGAATTCCCACTAGTAATTGAATGGATTTGTGGACTCTCCATGCCATTGGAAAGAAATGTTGTTTTTATTTTGTAATGGCAGCGCTATGAAATGTGCGGTACAGCTACATTTTTAGCTTTATTTATGCACCGGGTTTAGCGCACAACTTGTAATCTAGGTGGATTTTTTTTGATAATTTTATGTTTTTTCAAAAAATATTGATTACAAAGTTTGGATTTCAGTGTTCTTGATTTGGGAATTTGTTTTTACTGGACTGAGGCTACAATTACTCAGAGCCTCTGTTTTTTGTTGTTGTTTTTTTCCTTCTTAAAGGGACAGTCAAGTCCAAAAAAAACTTTCATTTTTCAAATAGGGCATGTAATTGTAAACAACTTTTCAATTTACTTTTATCAACATTTTTTACTTTGTTCTCTTGGTATTCTAATTTAAAGCAAACCTAGGAAGGCTCATATGATAATTTCTAAGCCCTTGAAGGCCGCCTCTATTTTATTTACTTTTCACAGCAGGGGAGAGCAAGCTCATGTAGGCCATATAGATAGCATTGTGATCACGCCCGTGGCTAGTGGCAGACACTGCACTAATTGGCTAAAATGCAAGTCAATAGATAATAACTAAAAGTCATGTGATTAGGGGCGGTCAGAAGATGCTTAGATACAAGTTAGTCACAGAAGTAAAAAGTATATTAATATAACAGTGTTGGTTTTGCAAAACTGGGGAATGGGTAATAAAGGGATTATCTATCTTTTTAAACAACAAAAATTCTGGTGTTGACTGTCCCTTTAATAAAGCTCAGTACTAAATGACAAGCTCATAAAAGACTGAAGACTTTATTTAAACTAGACCACAGCGTCCCATAGAGAGAACCAGCAAAATGATATAAACAGAAGCCTTAAGAACCTCACTTTTTATTATCGTTAAAATAATACAAAATGTATAGTTTCTTTACAATGATAGTAGACCGTTGTGTTCTTTTATTTAAAAGAAAATAGATTTATTTTTCATGAAAAAATGTTGTTTAAACAAAAATACCAATAATAGATAAAAAAACAAAAACTGCTGATCATCCAGTAAAACCAGTACTGTGAGATAATTGATCCCTATGCCCACAAACGGACACATTCAGCCTATTACTACAAAAACAAATGGCATTTAGTGCTTAACAAAAGGAAAAACAAGTATAAATAGCTGTCATCGGTTTCACCTACGATTGTGACAACACAAAACACTTAAAATATTTGACAATTTAAAGGGACACTGAAATGAAAACTGAATCTCCTATAAATTAAAGGGATATGATTTAGAGCATTCAATATTAAAGAGTTTCTAATTTGCTTCTTTTATAAAATGTGCTTTGTTCTTGGGCTATACTTTGTTGAAAAACATACCTAGGTAAATAGCACAAACGCTGCTGCTGCCGCCTAGTAATCTTGCAAATGTAAAACATTGTTTAAAGCCTTCTTGCAAAACTGGTGACTGCTGCAGGCATGCATGCCCCTGAGCCTACCTAGGTATGCTTTTTGACAAAGGATAGTAAGACTACAACGTTAGTTTGATAACAGAAATAAATTAGAAAGTGGTAAGTTAGAAATCACACTCTATCTAAATAATGAAATATATATTTTGGGATGGTTTCATGCCCTTTTAAATAATGAAAGTAGAACACAATTGCAATATACATCTATTTAGTTTGATTACTTTTCTGTAAAATATGATTGTGCTATAAAAAAAGTCCCATACAGGGATAGGCTGAAGCTCAGATTCTGTACATCATATTTCCCTACCCGACGTTATATATTACACAGTGATTGTTTAGTGTGACAACTCATTCATAGCTATGCTTAAAGGGACATAAATACCCTGGGTACAACTACAGTAGCACGGTTACTAGTCACCATGCTAGTGTTTTCTTCCTGTACCTGCCTCTCTCTCTTTAAAGGGACAATAAACACTAAATAAATGCTAGATAGAATGATGAATTCAAAGAAAAGATTAGTCTGAGACTTACGTCTAGATGTTTTTTTTTAATTAGCTGTTCAAATAGTGACAAAATAAGTGTAAAGTTTGTGTCTCTAAAACAATGGGAGCTGCCATGTTGTAACTTAGGTTACCTTCTCTGCTGTGGCCAATTAGGGACAGTTATAAATAGTTCACTAGAGTGTGCAGCCATAGTCTGTATTCCCGCATTACACATAGGGAGACTTCCCTAAGAGTCATAATTTGCATAAATTAAAGTCTCCCTAAGTGTGATGCGGGAATCCAGACGTGGACCCGTTGCTCAGTGTGCCTAGAGGGATATGGCTGCACCTCACTGGCGAGGTCCACAATATGCCGAAATATACTTCTGGGGTTTTGCCGTTTTTCTCTTGTTCAGAGAGTATTTTGGTGCTGGACTGTACTGTTAAGTCAGGATCAGACTGATATGCTTCAGGAAAGTTCTTCTCGGTGAAAGGCACATGTTGAGCAAAAGGAGGCTGCTTATTGGGTGGTAACTAGCCATAGAACAAGCTATTATGCTATTGTTCGTTCCCAGGTAGAGCGGCTTCTCTCTTTTTATTTATGCAAATATTCAGTGTAGCTTGTAATGTTGCTTCATTTTTATGAATTAATTTTTCATCTACTGGATATTCTAGTTTGTGTTTTATGCCATTTTAAGAGATGAACCAAGTGATTTCTCAATTGATTAAACTGACATTATTCTATGAAGGGATCGTCCAGTAATCACTTACGACCTTCATAAAATAATTTTAAATATACCATTGACGCTTTCTACATTTTAACTCTCTGATATGAAAATCCTCTTTTATATCATTTTGGTTTATTTATAAGGATTAAATAAAACATGTAGGTAGGTACCTATGAGCTACTAAAATCAGATGGAAGTAAAGAAGGCAGGGAGATTTTTTTGTTACAACAGATACAAGCTAGGACAACCACCTTCTTATGATATGATATGATCTTCTTATGATATAGAGAGCAGAATGGGAGATATTAGAAAATAAATACAGGAATAGTAAAATATAAGGTCCCTAGAAGCATCCTACAGCATTGGTTTTTAGCTTTTTGATCAGCTTTGCTATCACAGTCTGGTATCATAGCCTAGATCCACTTTCTTTATTTGTCACATTGGGTAGATGGACCTTATACAAAAATCTCTATTCCATGAGCTACAGAGGATCACTTACTTATCTTAATCGCTGAAATTATACAATACCAAATGCTTATATCTTTAATATGATAGTATAACTCTGAGAAATAGTTTTCATACAAACCAAAAATTCTTATAGCTTTTTTTCTGCACCCTGTGCATTACAATAGTGATGGTCAAAAAAATTCAAATGTTGGTCCTTTTAAGTATTGTTTGATGTAACACAGCATTAACATTATTAATTAGTGAGACATTATACCGCCATATAGTTTTATCTTCAATTAGTGATTCTCTAGCTAAAGCTGCCTGAAGAGGTCCTCTGCAGTGATAAACTAGAGCAGTTTTGTTGGAGACATTTTCTGAAGGTCCATAGCTCTTTAAAGCAGAGTGAACTGAGGTCTGAATCACCTTCCGTGGGTTTACTATCATTTTCTTGGCATTGAAGAAATCGGGTCTATCTGGTTCTCTGTGGACATGTTGCATAATGTTGATTCCTGGCACATTTATCCAGTTGGAAATATCAGAAAAATGACCATCAGTGGTTACAGTTATTGGGAAAATGTGGTTTTCAAAGAGGAAGATTCCCACTTCTGGGTGTTGCTTCTCAAGACTTTCCATCATGCTGTCCCAGTTGTCATGTTTGAAAGGTAAAATGATCTCATCTATGTCATTGAGTAGGACAAACTTGCTTCTGTACATGTTCCGGTAAATGCAGTCATTTAATGTTGTGACTTGTCCGTAATAGCCAATATGAGTATCATCGTTAGGGTAAAGCCAGCTCTTTGAGGGCTTCAAGTATCGATCAATTGGCCATGGTACAACCTCAACTACGCCTTCCTTAATATAGTATTGCAAAACCTCCTCCATTTGTGGGCTGCAGCTGTGCAAATAGATCATTACTCTCTGGGCGCCCAGTAATTTATACATTTCTATAGTCTGTATGAACTGGAGCGTATTGCTGTAATTTCCAAACATTGTAGAAATGCAGACTGTAAAGTTGGCTGTAAATACTCCAGGCTCACGGTTTATTATCCTGAATATGGGTTGTTGAGCAATGTTTACGTTTGGGGATTGGTGAAGAGAAATGTATTTTGGTTCACAACCTGATGGCTCTGGGCAGATGACATCAGCCAAACCATATGGAAAACCAAATCTATCCTGGTGTAGATTTATTTCTGCTTTTGATATATGTGTTTTTTTAAAAGTACAGCAAAAATGGCAATAGAGTTCTTTTACCTCTGTATTGTGTATAATACCGAGGGTTCGAATCTGGTTTCTCTCTCTGTTGTCATAGTACGAAGCAATTACAAATGTCCTATTGTCTTGTAAAGGTGTGATCATATCACTGCTAGGCACACCAAGACACTTTTCTTTCTTCCTTATTCCAGTTTGATTATATTTTTTTAAATTGAAATTGTGAAACTGCAGACTAATAAGTATGATTGCAAAAATGTAGCTAACAACCAGGATCTTCTGTTTTAAAATCATGGTTCCTCAAATTCAAATAAAGATGCAATTTTCAAGCTTCCACAGGTTAAAGTCTTAGAAAAATCTGTAAGAATTTAAAGAAAAAAAATGGGGATAAATCTTATAAATATATATAACAGAGCAATAGAGACACAAAAATAGAGTAAAAAAAAGAGATAGAGAAGGAAACAAAAAGAGAGAGTGACAGAAGAGACAAAAGGGACATTAGAGACTACGAGCCTATTTCTAAAAATCTATAATACACAAGATAGAGGGCACCACATAGTGCATATCAGGCAGGTAACCAAATGATCTTATATACAGGTGAAATCCTACTCACGATGTGGAAAGCACAAATGTGCAATATAGGCGGTCCGGAACCAATTGGTCGTCCGGTAGATACTTTGGCACACACTTAGGATTGGTGATATCCCCGTCCCGCCCAGAGGGAGTCCAGAGATAATCCTTAGTATCACAGGTGTTTGCCAGGCAGCAGACAAAGGAAGAATATGGGGCCTATCTATCAAGCTCCGAAAGGATCTTGACGGCCCCTGTTTCTGGCGAGTCTGAAGACTCGCCAGAAGCAGCAGTTATGAAGCAGCGGTCACAAAGACCGCTGCTCCATTACCTGTCCGCCTGCTCTGAACAGGCAGACAGACATCGCCGGAAATCAACCCGATCGAGAACAATCAGGTTGATTGACACCCCCTGCTGGCGGCCGATTGGCCGCGAGTCTGCAGGATGCGGTGTTGCACCAGCAACTCTTGTGAGCTGCTGCAATGCTGAATACGGAGAGCGTATTGCTCTCCGTATTCAGCGAGGTCTGGCGGACCTGATCCGCACTGTCGGATCAGGTCCGCCAGACCTTGATAAATAGA
The DNA here is from genome assembly GCF_027579735.1 of Bombina bombina. Taxonomy (NCBI): domain Eukaryota; kingdom Metazoa; phylum Chordata; class Amphibia; order Anura; family Bombinatoridae; genus Bombina; species Bombina bombina. Next base: position 14,491,976 of record NC_069510.1, on the reverse strand, counting down.
GGCCTATGGCTCTCAAAAGGCTCAATTCAAAAAGTGACAGCCAAAGAAATATGCAGCAGCAGGAAGAATGGATGATAAAAATTTATTAAAGCTTTAAAACAAAGGCAACGCATTTCTCCGTGTCACAGCACGGTTTCATCAGGCTTATACAAAACATTCTCACAGCTGCAACATTTAAACAAAATGACATCCAATAGGAAAAACGGGATAATATCGCACCCACAAACATAATTGTCATAGGTCTAAAAATAACGCTTACATACTGTTTTGTGCATAAAGAGGTAAAGTCCCAGTGATTACAAGATATGTGTAAACTTCACAATAACAGAATGATATCGATCCTAATAATAATAAAATTTAAATCAACTCTATTTATTAAAAAAACATTGTTCGTCTCAGGTAAGGGGAGTGGTTATAATAAGCAATTTTGTCATTATAATAATGGTCCAATCAGAATGAAGAGGCGTCACTAAAGTCTTGATTTGTATCGGCCGTTAATATACATTGCCACTTCTGCATACTTATAAAAAGATAGAAAAGCAGATAGATATAAATAGTGGTGTCTACACTGGTTAATAATATTTAAAGATATTCCGTAAGCAAAAATGGGTGTATTCGTGTAACCCAAGGGAAAGGAGATCATATAAGGGGGCGTCAATCCAATGACGTCAGTCTAATGAATAAGGAGTACGTCCGAGGATCGTGAAGGGGGAGGGCGTGACTGGAAAGATAGGGGAACGATGGAGTATGTCACTCTTCTAGTCCTAAACAACACATCGATTCTAAGGACTATGAGTGTCAGGATTCTCCTAGCTGACAGCCTAATTTTCTTTGACATTATACTGTTTCTTTAAATTTCAATTATCTTTTCCAGCCAGCCTATAAATCTCCCAGTATCCTTTACTTCATTGCTTGGTATTGGATTTTTCCTCATCTAGCTTCTGAACAACACGTAGTTGTTACTAACCTAAAGCCATTTTGATCTTTGTCTATTTTGATTGCTGTCAAGTTCAAGTTTATTATCCTCACTTGCCTGCATAACTCAACCAGGCTCCGCTATTAGCACTAAGCGTAGCAACTCTCCTACGTTTTTTCCCGGATCTCTTTCTCAGCCAGCAGTACAGGGATTCCTCCGCGGTGACGTCACACGCCAACTTCACGGAACTCACCAGCTCCTCACTGCTTCTACCGCTCCGGATTTTTACACACAGGTCAGTCAACTTGCCTTCCTGACTACCGAAGCAAACTCTCTAGTATACTCTAGCTTCACTGTTTTGATAAATATCGCTGTACCACCAACGACTTGTGTGTATATACTAGTGACATTCCATTCTCTCTAGTCTGCCTTATGAAATGTTGTTACTAGCAATGCCGGTTTATAATACATTTACTGCCTTTATAATTTTTCCCTATTTTTTCTTTGCATATTAAGTTTCTCATATTGGTTGGCGGAATAGTTCCCTGCTGCACATATTTCACACTGTGATATAAGATGCAGGAATAGAGTTCTATTTTCCAGTATTCCAATTACAATAAATGCTATTTGTTAATGGGGTTTGCAAATCACCTCTTAGGTGATTTATTTGCTCATCCCACACATCCTAGCTACAAACCTTAAACTATAAATATCTCAGCAGCTGAGACTCACATTATTTATAACACTTATTTCTTTAGTGTTCTAGTTCGCCTGACAATGACCAACCCAATATCAACAAAAATTGTCAGTGCAAAATAAATACAATGTGAAGATTAATTGTGATGATTGCACTTGAGCAGTTAATCCTATAACGGAGGGGAAAATACAATCGTAACTATAGTGTCAACAGAAAAGACAGAAACAGAACAAGGGATAGCGGTAAAGCAGGAAATATGACAAAAACACCTCCCACATATTCCTAGGTATAAGTGCCACTGAAGTAGAGAATATATATAAACACCAATAGTATCATAATACACAAACCAAAAAGACATGATAGATGTGAATACATAATAAGGATATAATAGGAAGCATATTCCATATGTGGTATGTGTCAAATCGCTAATATGCAAGATATGTAAAAAACATATAAATAATTTTAAAAGATACAAAGATAATAACAAACTAATAAGCTATCCTATGACCAAAGAACCAACCACATACATCAGTAAAATCTATCGGCTAGATTACGAGTCTTGAGTTAGGCTTAAAAAGCTTTTTAACGCCCGCTGGTATTACGAGTCTTGCAGGTACAAGTGTACCGCTCACTTTTTGGGCCAGACTCGGAAATACCGCAAATCCACTTACGTCAATTGCGTATCCTCTTTTTTTCAATGGGACTTGCATAGCGCCAGTATTACGAGTCTGCCAAAAAGTGAGCGGTAGACCCTCTCCTGTCATGCCTGGTACCGCATTTAAAAGTCAGTAGTTAAAAGTTTTACACTACAACCTCGTAGCATAAAACTCTTAACTAAAGTGCTAAAAAGTACACTAACACCCATAAACTATCTATTAACCCCTAAACCGAGGCCCCGCCTCGCAAACACTAGTTAAATTTTATTAACCTCTAATCTGCCGTCCCTAACATTGCCGACACCTACCTACATTTATTAACCCCTAATCTGCCGCCCCCAATGTCGCCGCCACTATATTAAAGTTATTAACCCCTAAATCTAAGTCTAACCCTAACACCCCCTAACTTAAATATAATTTTAATAAATCTAAATAAAATTCCTATCATTAACTAAATTAATCCTATTTAAAACTAAATACTTACCTATAAAATAAACCCTAAGCTAGCTACAATATAACTAATAATTACATTGTAGCTAGTTTAGGGTTTATTTTTATTTTACAGGCAAATTTGTATTTATTTTAACTAGGTAGAATAGTTATTAAATAGTTATTAACTATTTATTAACCACCTAGCTAAAATAAATACAAAAGTACCTGTAAAATAAAACCTAACCTAAGTTACAATTACACCTAACACTACACTATAATTAAATTAATTACCTAAATTAAATATAATTATCTAAAGCAGTGTTTTTCAACCAGTGTGCCGCGGCAGACTGACAACAGTGCTGGGTTGTCCCTCTTTCAAATTTTGAAATATTGGTAGGTATGTAACAGGTTCATCAGGCATCATTTACAACCATGACATTCATTCACAGACAATCATTATGATTGTTTGTGAATGAATGTCAATATGTCATGTATAGTTTGTAGGAGGCATGGCATGACAGCACAGTGTGTATGTATATATATATATATATACTGTATATATATCCCGTATTAGGCTACAATGTGTGATTTTGTAAAATTTTGGGATGGTGGTGTGCCACAGGATTTTTTAATGTAAAAAAGTGTGCCACGGCAAAAAAAAGGTTTCAAATCACTGATCTAAAGTACAAAAAACCCCCCACTAAATTACAGAAAATAATAAACAAATTACAAGATTTTTAAACTAATTACACCTAATCTAATCCCCCTAACAAAATAAAAAAGCCCCCCAAATTAAAAAAGCCCTACCCTACACTAAATTACAAATAGACCTTAAAAGGGCCTTTTGTGGGGCATTGCCCCAAAGTAATCAGCTCTTTTACCTGTAAAACAAAATCACAAATCTCCCCCAACATTAAAACCCACCACCCACACAACCAACCCTACTCTAAAACCCACCCAATCCCCCCTTAAAAAAACCTAACACTAACCCCCTGAAGATCACCCTACCGGGAGACGTCTTCATCCAACTGGGCAGAAGTGGTCCTCCAGACAGGCACAAGTCTTCATCCAGACAGCATCTTCTATCTTCATCCATCCGGCGCGGAGCGGATCCATCTTCAAGACATCCGACGCTGCGCATCCTCTTCTTTCCACGGCTACGACTGAATGAAGGTTCCTTTAAATGACGTCATCCAAGATGGCGTCCCTTCAATGCCGATTGGCTGATAGAATTCTATCATCCAATCGAAATTAAGGTAGAAAAAATCCTATTGGCTGATGCAATCAGCCAATAGGATTGAGCTGGCATTCTATTGGCTGATTGGAACAGCCAAGAGAATGCCAGCTTAATCCTATTGGCTGATTGGATCAGCCAATAGGATTGAAGTTCAATCCTATTGGCTAATTGCATCAGCAAATATGATTTTTCCTACCTTAATTCCGATTGGCTGATAGAATTCTATCAGCCAATCGGAATTGAAGGGACGCCATCTTGGATGACGTCATTTAAAGGAACCTTCATTCAGTCGTAGCCGTGGAAAGAAGAGGATGCTTCGCGTCAGATGTCTTGAAGATGGACCCGCTCTGTGCCGGATGGATGAAGATAGAAGATGCCGTCTGGATGAAGACTTCTGCCTGTCTGGAGGACCACTTCTGCCCGGCTTGGATGAAGACTTCTGCCCGTCTGGAGGACCACTTCTGCCCGGTTGGATGAAGATGTCTCCCTGTAGGGTGATCTTCAGGGGGTTAGGGTTTTTTAAGGCGGGAATGGGTGTGTTTTAAAGTAGGGTTGGTTGTGTGGGTGGTGGGTTTTAATGTTGGGGGGGAATTTGTAATTTTTTTTACAGGTAAAAGAGCTGATTACTTTGGGGCAATGCCCTGCAAAAGGCCCTTTTAAGGGCTATTTGTAATTTAGTGTAGGGTAGGGCATTTTTTTATTTTGGGGGCTTTTTTATTTTGTTAGGGGGATTAGATTAGGTGTTATTATTTTAAAAATCTTGTCATTTGTTTATTATTTTCTGTAATTTAGTGTTTGTTTGTTTTTTGTACTTTAGATAATTTTATTTAATTTAGGGAATTAATTTAATTATAGTGGTAGTGTTAGGTGTAATTGTAACTTAGGTTAGGTTTTATTTTACAGTTACTTTTGTCTTTATTTTAGCTAGGTAGTTTATTAAATAGTTAATAACTATTTAATAACTATTCTACCTAGTTAAAATAAATACAAACTTGCCTGTAAAATAAAAATAAAACCTAAGCTAGATACAATGTAACTATAAGTTATATTGTAGCTAGCTTAGGGTTTATTTTATAGGTAAGTATTTAGTTTTAAATAGGAATAATTTAGTTAATGATAGTAATTTTATTTAGATTTATTTAAATTATATTTAAGTTAGGGAGTGTTAGGGTTAGACTTAGGTTTAGGGGTTAATAAATTTAATATAGTGGTGGCGACGTTGGAGGCGGCAAATTAGGGGTTAATAAGTGTAGGTAGGTTGCAGCAACATTGGGGGCGGCAGATTAGGGGGTAATAAATATAATGTGGGTGTTGGCGATGTTGGGGGTATCAGATCAGGGGTTCATAAGTATAATGTAGGTGGCGGTGGTGTCCGGAGCGGAAGATTAGGGGTTAATAATATAATGTAGGTGTCAGCGATGTCGGGGGCGGCAGATTAGGGGTTAATAAGTATAAGATTAGGGGTGTTTAGACTCAGGGTTCATGTTAGGGTGTAGACATAAATGTATTTTCCCCATAGGAATCAATGGGGCTTCGTTAGGAGCTTTACGCTGATTTTTTGCAGGTGTTAGGTTTTTTTTCAGCCGGCTCTCCCCCATTGATTCCTATGGGGAAATCGTGCACAAGCACATTCAGCCAGCTCACCGCTAACGTAAGCAGCGCTGGTATTGAGGTGAGATGTGGAGCAAAATTTTGCTCTACGATCACTGTTTTGCGGTTAACTCCGGATTTGTAAAAACCCGTAATACCAGCTCTGTCTGTAAGTGAGCGGTGAGCATAAACTGCTTGTTAGCACCGCACAGCCTCTAACGCAAAACTCGTAATCTAGGTGTATGTAAAGTAAAATACCAGCATATGTGATATGTGAATGAAATACCAAAGATATAGCTAAATTTTTAATAATGGGCTAAAAGTGACAGGGAAAACATAATCTTCAAATATAGCGATGGGCTAAGTATAACCCAAAAAAATGACATACTGGCATAAAAATTCAGAAAGCGGCCAGATCCATATTCATATTAAGACCCGAGGGAAACAACGTCTTAAGCTGGTAAATCCAAAATGTTTCCCTCTGTCTCAATCTATTAAATCTGTTATATATGTGAGAAGGAGGAATACTTTCTAATGGACAAATATTGAAAGTGTTGAGACAACCGTTGTGATTGGTATTGCAATGTCTATGAACGCTATGGTTTTTAAGGTTATCCTTCATATTTCTATAGTGTTCGTTCCATCTATTTCTAATTAATCTGCAAGTGCGACCCACGTATTGGATCCCACAAAAATTGCAGGTTAACAGATAGATTACATATGTGGATATGCATGACAGGTGTTGATGAATAATATATGATTTATTGGTAATGTAGGAAGAAAAATAATTGTGTCCAGGCTTAATATGTTTACACATATTACATATTACCTTGTTAAAGGGTACTGTCATGGGGACCAGGTTCACCCCGAGTTTTGATAACCTTTTTATGGGCTCTTTTGAAGAATTATACATCTATAGCTCTGCCTACCGGGCGAACGTCTTATTTGGCAGATACATTGATGACCTGCTATGTTTAGGGAAGGGGGATGCAAGCTCTGCTCAATCTTTTGTCACATATCTCAATTCTAATACTATGGGGTTAACTTTTACAAGCAATATTGAGGAGAAGTCCATAGTCTTTCTGGATCTGTGTTTGTCTTTTTCTTCCGATAACAGAATTATTACTACTACTCATTTTAAATCTGTTGATTGCAACAGTTATCTTAATTACAAGAGTAACCATCACAATTCCTGGAAAAATAACATCCCATATAGACAGTTTAAAAGGATACGCAGAAATTGTAGCCTCTTGTGTGATTATGAGCAACAGAGTATTATACTTAAAAATTGTTTTCTTGAAAAAGGCTACCCAAAACATGTGATTGATGCTGGATATGAACGTGCTAAAATGGATGATCAGAAGTCCTATTTTGGACCAAAAATTAAGAATGAGACAAGTAACTATTACCAAGCTAATTCCACGTTCATCACACAATACAGCGTGAATCACATGAAGATTAAGTCTATTATGAAAAAACACTGTAGGGATCCTATACTGAATAAATTACTAGCCCCTGAACCCAGATGTGTTTTTAAAAGAGCTCCTACACTTAAAAATCATCTGGCTCCAAGTAAGGTTGTGGTCCATAAAAATAGGGACAAAATATACGATACAAAAATAATAAATAATCCTAATAATTTTATAACAACACAACAAAGACCTACAATAAGGAAAGGATTAGCTAAATGCCACCTTAAAAATTGTAATATGTGTAAACACATTAAGCCTGGACACAATTATTTTTCTTCCTACATTACCAAGAAATCATATATTATTCATCAACACCTGTCATGCATATCCACATATGTAATCTATCTGATAACCTGCAATTTTTGTGGGATCCAATACGTGGGTCACACTTGCAGATTAATTAGAAATAGATGGAACGAACACTATAGATATATGAAGAATAACCTTAAAAACCATAGCGTTCCTAGACATTGCAATACCAATCACAACGGTTGTCTCAACACTTTCAATATCTGTCCAATAGAAAGTATTCCTCCTTCTCACATATATAACAGATTTAATAGATTGAGACAGAGGGAAACATTTTGGATTTACCAGCTTAAGACATTGTTTCCCTCTGGTCTTAATATGAATATGGATCTGGCCGCTTTCTGAATCTTTATGCCAGTATGTCACTTTTTTATGTTATACTTAGCCCATCACTACATTTGAAGATTATGATTTCCCTGTCACTTTTAGCCCATTATTATAATTTAGCTATATCTTTGGTATCTCATTCACATATCACATATGCTGGTATTTTACTTTACATAGATTTTACTGATGTATGTGGTTGGTTCTTTGGTCATAGGATATCTTATTAGTTTGTTGTTATCTTTGTATACTTTAAAATTATTTATATGTTTTTTACATATCTTGAAAATTAGCGATTTGACCACGTATGGAATATGCTTCCTATTATATCCTAGGAATATGTGGGAGGTGTATTTGTCATATCTCCTGCTTTACCGCTATCCCTCGGTTCTGTTTCTGTCTATTCTGTTGACACTATAGTTACGATTGTATTTTCCCCTCCGTTATAGGATTAACTGCTCAAGTGCAATCATCACAATTAATCTTCACATTGTATTTATTTTGCACTGACAATTTTTATTGATATTGGGTTGGTCATAGTCCTTAGAATCGATGTGTTGTTTAGGACTATAAGAGTGACGTACTCCATCACTCCCCTATCTTTCCAGTCACGCCCTCCCCTTCACGATCCTCGGACGTACTCCTTATTCATTGGACTGACGTCATTGGATTGACGCCCCCTTATGTGATCTCCTTTCCCTTGGGTTACACGAATACACCCATTTTCGCTTATGGAATATGTTTACATATTATTAACCACTGTAGACACACTTATTTATATCTATCTGCTTTTCTAGCTTTTTATAAATATGCAGAAGTGGCAATGTAAATTAATGGCCGATACAAATCAAGACTTTAGTGACGCCCCTTCATTCTGATTGGACCATGATTATAATGACGAAATTGCTTATTATAACCACTCCCCTTACCTGAGATGAACAATATTTTTTAATAAATAGAGTTGATTTACATTTTTTATTATTAGGATCGATATCATTCTGTTATCGTGAGGTTTACACATATCTTGTAATCACTGGGACTTTACCTCTTTATGCACAAAACAGTATGTAAGCGTTATTTTTAGACCTATGGCAATTAAGTTTGTGGATGTGATATTATCCCGTTTTCCTATTGGATGTCATTTTGTTTAAATGTTGCAGCTGTGAGAATGTTTTGTATAAGCCTGATGAAACTGTGCTGTGACATGGAGAAACGCGTTGCCTTTGTTTTAAAGTTTTAATAAATTTTTATCATCCATTCTTCCTGCTGTTGCATATTTCTTTGGCTGTCACTTTTGCCATTGCGCCTTTTGAGAGCCATATTCTCTCTTTGACTGCTGCCTGGCAAACCCCTGTGATACTAAGGATTATCTCTGGACTCTCTCTGGGCGGGACGGGGATATCACCAATCCCAAGTGTGTGCCAAAGTGTCTACCAGACGCCTCATTGGTTCCGGACCGCCTATATTGCACATTTGTGCTTTCCACAACGTGAGTAGGATTTCACCTGTATATAAGATAATTTGGTTACCTGCCTGATATGCACTATGTGGCGCCCTCTATCTTGTGTATTATAGATCTATCTTCATTGTGTCGTGGCGTGACACTAGAGGAGCTGCCTAGAATCTTGGAAATTCCTCTGATTGGACAAGTCTCATGTTATAGGATATTGCTCCTATTACCTTTTCTATATATATTACATTATTTGGACTCTTTGTCTCTATGTGATATTTTGTACATTTGTATCTGCTATATTGAATAGTTCTGTTTTACTGACACTATTGTTACCATATTTCTTTTAATATATAGAGCTTTCTATAGATTTTTGTAAAATCTGATATATACCTATATTAGGAAGCTCTTATCATTACTATTATCACAACATATCTGATCATATATTTATTTAGCTGATCATCAAACAATTTTATTTTACAAATTTACTTAGTATTTATTATTGGTGCCTTTTATAGATACCAGTTTGGCTTAAAACACCAATCATCTGTTTTGTGCCTACTGTGTATCTTTAATTTATTTCTAAAAATGTTGCTGGTCTACGCATGGTTTTCCATGCTGACACTGGCTGGAGCAGCCCTCATGAAATTTAAAAAAATAAAAATAAATTTAAAAAGAAATTCATAAAAAAAAGGGGCCAGATGTCTCTCATAGAAATAATGAGAGCTTTGTGCTATGTAAAAGTTCTCCAAGAAGAATAAATTTCACAGGGAGAACCAGGTGTATGTTTTAAACTTTAATATTACTAATACAAATCAAATTAAGCGGTTTTCAGTGCACTGTACCTTACATTTGTTGTTATTTTTGTATGTATAGGTTTTCCTTTCAGAGCAATTAGTATTTTGAGTATTTCTATAAAACCTTACCCGATACCAAGCATCCCAAGCCACTACAGATCCTATGCGTGTGCTTCCGACACCACCAGAGTATGGGGACTCCCATGGTTAACCACACAGCCCTGGGGGTGTACGCCACAAGGGGCCTGAGTAGGCCACACACTTAATGTAAAAAAACAGGAAAACCGGCTGTGTACTAATGACACTATAAGAGTTAAAAAATAAATTTTAATGGGAATTATTAAACATTGAGGCCGGTAACAGGATGATCCTTACGCATTTCGCGCCTTCACTTGGCACTTAATCATAGGATACCTCACCACCTTTTATTTTCAAAAAAAGACTGAGATCTTTAGGGTGGAAATGTTTGGATTTTATGTTGAGATTTGAGAGACAAAACATTGAACAACCATGTTAAGCCTATTTTACAATAAAAAACAATTTTCTATGAGGTTTTTTTTGCATATCCAGTGTACTTAAATTATGATTTGCACTGTGCATATTTAATATTATTTATTCCTGTGTAATTTACATACAGCTAGATTACGAGTTTTGAGCGCTATAGGGAAATTAACAACCGCAACATTTTCTGCGTTATTTCACCTCCCTATAGCGCTGCTATTACAAGTTTTAAAAAAAGCAGGCTTGCGCGGGCGATATTGTTGCGTTGAGCTCCATACCGCACCGAAATCAAGAGCTGCTTTGACGTGCGCGTGCACAATTTCCCCATAGACATCAATGGGGAGAGCTGGCAAAAAAAAGCCTAACACCTGCGATCACAGAAACAACGCAGCCTAATTGATGTCTATGGGGAAATAAAAAGTTATGTTTAAACCTAACACCCTAACATAAACCCTGAGTCTAAACACCCCTAATCTGCTGCCCCTAACATTGCCGCCACCTACATTACAGTTATTAACCCCTAATCTGCTGCCCCCAATGTTGCCGCCACTATACTAAAGTTATTAACCCCTAAACCTAACCTTAACCTAAGCCTAAGTCTAACCCTATTGTAACCCTAACACCCCCTAAATTAAATATAAGTTCATCCTATTGGTTGATCCAATCAGCCAATAGGATTGAGCTCTCATTCTATTGGCTGATTGGAACAGCCAATAGAATGAGAGCTCAATCCTATTGGCTGACTAGATCAGCCAATAGGATGAAAGCTCAATCCTATTGGCTGATTGCAACAGCCAATATGATTTTTCCCCTTTAATTCCTATTGGCTGATAGAAATCTTTCAGCCAATAGGAATGTAAGGGACGCCATCTTTGATGACGCCACTTAAAGGGAACCTTCAGTTTACATCGACGACCATAAGAAGAGGATGCTTCGCGCTGGATGTCTTGAAGATGGACCCGCTCCGTGCCAGATGGATGAAGGTAGAAGATGCCGTTTGGATGAAGACTTCGCCGGCTGGATGAAGATCGAAGAGGCCTCATCCAAGCGGCAAGAAGTTTTCATCCATGCGGCCTCTTCAATCTTCATCCAGCCGGCGAAGTCTTCATCCAAGCGGCAAGATGTTTTCATCCATGCGGACTTCACCAGCTGGGTGAGGATGGTTGTCCGGACTTCGATAACTGTAAGTGGATCGTAGGGGGTTAGTGTTTTTTTAAGGGTTTTTTTTTTTAGGTTAGGGTTTTGGGCAATGTAAAAGAGCTAAATGCCCTTTTAAGGGCAATGCCCATCCACATGCCCTCTTCAGAGCAATGTTTATCTTAGGTTTATTTAGATAGGTTTTTATTTGGGGGGGTTTGGTTGTGTGGGTGGTGGGTTTTACTGTTGGGGGGATTTGTATTTTTTATTTCAGGTAAAAGAGCTGATTTCTTTGTGGCAATGCCCCACAAAAGGCCATTTTAAGGGCCATTGGCAGTTTAGTGTAGGCTAGGTTTTTTTTTTATTTTGGGGGGGGGGCTTTTTTATTTTGATAGGGCTATTAGATTAGGAGTAATTCTTTTTTATTTTTGATAATGTGTTTTTTTATTTTTTGTAATTTAGTGTTTATTTTTTTGTAAGTTAGAATATTGTATTTTAATAATTTAATTTATTTTATTTTATTGTAATGTTAGTTTTTAGTTAAGGCAGCTAAGGTTTTATCATACAGGTAACTTTGTATTTATTTTAACTAGGTAGATAGTAAATAGTTAATAACTATTTACTAACTAGTCTACCTAGTTAAAACAAATACAAACTTACCTGTGAAATAGAAATAAAACCTAAGATAGGTACAATATAACTATTCGTTATATTGCAGCTAGCTTAGGTTTTTTTTTTTTTTACAGGTAAATATGTATAGGAATTATTTAGTTAATAATTGTAAGGTTTATTTAGATTTATTTATGTTATATTTAAGTTAGGGGGTGTTAGGGATAGGGTTACGTTAGGGTTAGGGTTACGTTAGGGTTAGGGTTACGTTAGGGTTAGGGGTAAATATATTTATGTTGAGTTAGTGATGTGGAAGGTCAGAGGTTTAGGAGTTAATAATTTATTTTATTATATTTCGTTGTGGGGAGCTTGCGGTTTAGTGGTTAATAGGTTTATTATAGTGGGGGTGTGGGCGGACGGCAGATTAGGGGTTAATCTTTAAATAGTGTTTGTGATGTGGGAGGACGGCGGTTTAGGGCTTATTAGGTTTATTATAGTGGCGACGATGTTGGGGACCGGCAGAATAGGGGTTAATAAAATTAAGTGGCGGCGATGTCCGGAGCGGAAGATTAGGGGTTAATAATTTTATTTTAGTGTTTGCGATGCCAGAGGATGGTGGTTTAGGGGTAATAGTTTATTGGTGTTAGTGTACTGTTTAACACTTTAGCTATGAGTTTTATGCTACAGATTTGTAACGTAAAACTCATAACTACTGATTTTAGATGGCGGTACGGATCTTGTCAGTATAGGGTGCACCGCTCACTTTTTGGCCTCCCAAGCAAACTCATAATACCGGCGCTATGGGAGTCCCATTAAAAAAATTATTTTTTAAAAGTGCGGTACTGATGTTGTGTGACGGCCAAAAAGGTGTGCAGTCTTTTACCGACAAGACTTGTAATAGTGGCTTTAGGGAAAAAGCAGCGTTATGAAGCATAACAATTCTTTTTCACTCATAACGCAAAACTCGTAATCTAGTTGATACAAATTTAAAATTTTTGCTAAAATGTGATTTTTGCTGAACAATTTTTTTTTACGATTTTTGATTCACCTTAATAATATAGTTTTTGACTAAGTAAAGTTGTTTAAAATTGTATGAAAGTTTAATTTTGACTAAACTGTCCTTTTAAGTAAATTTTCACGCTTCATTTTCTATTTCAAACATTTTACTTAAAATGTTATAGCAGCTGATAATTTTAGTTTTAATATATCAACATTAAAGGGACACTGTACCCAATTTTTTTCTTTTGAAATTCAGAAAGAGCATGCAATTTTAAGCAACTTTCTAATTTACTCCTATTATCATTTTTTCTTTGTTCTCTTGCTATCATTATTTGAAAAAGAAGGTATCTAAGCTTTTTTTTTGGTTTCAGTACTCTGGACAGCACTTTTTTATTGGTGGATGAATTTATCTACCAATCAGCAAGGACAACCCAGGTTGTTCACCAAAAATGGGCCGGCATCTAAACTTACATTCTTGCATTTCAAATAAAGATACCAAGAGAATTAAGAAAATTTGATAATAGGAGCAAATGAGAAATTTGCTTAAAATTTCATGCTCAATCTGAATCACGAAAGAAAATTTTTGGGTACAGTGTCCCTTTAATGCAAATATGTTGCATTTCTTTTTAAACTTTATCACTACACAAATCTAATTTTCACTACTCAGAAAATAGTATGTCACGTAATGTTCTGAACGAATCTACTGACCAGAATTACTTCAGCAAAAGTAGAAAGTAACTTTGAAACCAAAAAAATAAATTGTGCTTAAATTTGGCAGGTTTATAGCTATTTTATATCTATCTATCATATCTATCTATCATCTATCTATTTATCTGTATCTATCTATGTGCATAAAATTATTAATGTCTATCATCTCTCTCTGCAAAATTTGGTTTAGCAGGCAATTTTTTGCAGCAGTTCAAAAATATGTTGTGCTTTTGAAAATGGATGTGCGCCAATACCTTTTTGTTTGTGTGTACATATTTAAAACACAAGCGAGTGCTGGACTTTCTCTGTGTATATATATATATATATATATATATATATATATATATATATATTATCAGAATGTTATACAAAATGTCTGATTAGTATTTTATTATAGATACATACCTTCCTACCGTCCTGGATATTGTTGGATTGTCATGGATTTTGTTGTCTGCTTGCTGTCCTTCAAGCAGCTTTTATAAATGTTTTGAGAGAAAAATGGGTGATACCTCTCATACAAATATATAACCGAGAACGATAGAGAGCCAGAGCGAGACAAGGAGAGGGAGAAGGAAAGATAGAGGGAAGTAGAGTGAGAGAGACATTCAAGGCTACTTAGGAACGTAGTGTAAGTCTAGAATACAAAAGCTTACATTGCTAGACAGGCAAAGGAGAAACACTATGTAAACAGAGCTGACCAATGAATGCAACTGCTCTCCTTTATTATTCTTTACTGGTTCGCATTACTTGTACACCTGCACATTTTACACAAACAAAAGAAAAGAATTTAGGTATTTTTTTACTTCCTCTTACCCAAAAACCAAATAATGATTTCACCTAGAATTTTAAATAACATAAATAGGTGACAATCCTTTGTAGATTAAAGGGACATGAAACCCAACATTTCTCTTTCATGATTCAGATAGAGAATACAATTTTAAACAACTTTCCAATTTACTTCTATTATTTTATCTGTTTCATTCTCTTGGTATCCTTTGCTGAAAGGTTTATCTAGGAAAGCTCAGGAGCAGCAAAGAACCTAGGTTCTAGCTTCGGATTGGTGGCTGCATAAATATACTGATTGTCATTGGCTCACCCATGTGTTTAGTTAGAAACCATTCATGCATTGCTGCTCCTTCAACAAAGCATACCAAATGAACAAAGAAAGATTGATAATAGGAGTAATTTAGAAAGTGGCTTAAAATTGCTGCACTATCTGAAGAAACCGCCAACCCCCCAGATTGCAAATACTAAAATAAACTCATTAACCCCTAAACCGCCATCTCCCCACATCGCAGCACGCTAAATTAAACTCTTAACCCCTAAACCTAACACCCGCTAACTTTAAATTAAAGTTACAATATAACTACCTGTAAATAAAAAAACTTAACGGTGAAATAAAAATAAAACTAAGCTTAAACTATAAATAAAGCTAATATAACTATTTAAAAAAACTAAAATAAACGAAAAATAAAAAAAAACTAAGCTTCAAAATTAAAAAATCCTAACACTACAAAAAAAAACCAACTAACATTACACATTTGAACGGCTAATAGGATTTAAGCAGCTCTCATCCTATTGGCTCATTTAAATATTTCAGCCAATAGGAATTCAAGGTACCCCAAATATAAAAGGGGTACCTTGCATTCAGTCTTCAATGTGCAGCGGAGATTGCATGAAGAGGAGCCTCCACACTGGATGTTGTCGTCATCACTGCCGATCCTGCTAAGCTCTGCGCCACCGGGATGAAGATAGAATATGCCCCCTAGATGGATGAAGATGTCGCCGCCTGGATGAAGATGGATGTCCAGACTTCAGGAACTGTGAGTACATTTTTGGGGTTAGTGTTAGTTTTTTTTTTTTTTGGGGGGGGTTAGATTAGGGCTTTTTTTCTATTTTTTTTTATGGGCAGCAAAAGAGCTGATTGCCCTTTTTAAGGGCAATGCCCATACAAATGCCCCTTTAGGGGCAATAGGTAGCTTAGGTTTTTTTAGATTTAAGATTAGGGGGTGTTTTTATTTTGGAGTGGCTTTTTTGTTTTTATAGGGGTGTTAGATTAGGTTTCATTTTTATTATTTTGGATAATTTCGTTTATTATTTTTGTAATTTTACAATTTTATTTTTCTTAATTTTAGCGTTTGTTTTTTGTAATGTTAGGTTTTTTTATTTTTTTGTAGTGTTAGGATTTTTTAAATTTTGTAACAGGTTTTTTATTTTTCGTTTATTTTCGTTTTTTAAAAGAGTTATTATTAGGTTTATTTATAGTTTAATATAGTTTAAGCTTATTTTATTTTTTTTATTTCACAGGTAAGTTTTTTATTTTTATTTAAAAGGTAGTTATATTGTAATTTTAATTTAAAGTTAGGGGTGTTAGGTTTAGGGGTTAATAATTTAATTTAGTGTGTTGTGATGTGGGGGGCCAGCAGTTTATTGGTTAATAGGTTTATTTTAGTATTTGTGATGTGGGGAGTCAGCGGTTTTGGGGTTAATACTTTAATTTAGTGTTGGCAATGTGGGTTGGGCGGCGGATTAGGGGTTAATAAGTTTAATAAAGTATTTGGGATGGCGGTTTAGGGGTTAATGTGTAATTTATGGGTGTTAGTGTACTTTGTAACATTTTTGTGTTGCAAAATCCATAACTACTGGTTTTAGATCGCGGAATGGATCGTTGTGGTATAAGCTATAACGCTAGCATAATAGCCTGACAAACAACTTGTAATACGGGAGACCTGAAAATTCCACACTCAAAAGCCATTTTTTGAGTGTAAAATGGAGTGTTGGGGTACAGGCTAAAACGCTAGCGGTATAGCCGTACCGCGCTACTTGTAATACGGGTGAGATGAATATTCCGCGTGCAAAGACCAATTTTTCAGTGGTATAGCTGTACCACAAAACGTGTTATCTTGCTGTCTATTTGAAAAAGCAGGAATGATAGCTTAGGAGCCAGCCCATTTTTGGTTTAGCACCTGGGTAGCACCTGCTGATTGGTGGCTAAATGTAGCCACCAATAATTTTTAAAGTACATTTTATATGCTTTATTTTTGTTATGCTACCATAAATCTTAAGAACTGATATGCTTGCAAACCTAAACATATCTTTAGAACATATTTGAAAACGGTCATTTAAAGCATTTTAATCATAAAAATATGACTGAATGAGTTTGCTTCAAATTTTATTGAAGCTGATCAATTTAGTTTAATATATCAACATTCAAGCAAATAACTTGTTAGAATTAAAACTTAAAATAAATTGAAAACCAGAATTTCAGCTTAAATTGGCAGTCACTACAGATCATCCTGAAAATGCTAAACATATTTAATAGTAGACTAGATACAGCCATAGGCCAACAAGATGATATGCCCTAGTTCCTCTTTGTGGGTCTTCCAAACCCCAGTTTATTCTCAGAGAGCTGCCAGGGGAATGTGATGTGTACCTATTCCTTAAAATCAGGGATAGACACAGACAGAGATATGGTGAAAAGAGGGTTGGCGCTTACTATAAATCCTAAATGCCTGGCGGATATGAAACTACTCCTCCTCAGTAGTTTGGGTTAAGATAGATTGTACAAATAAAGATTACCACTGGCGCTTATAAAATAAGCTAGGATTTATACTACCATAACAGAGTGTGACTTATCTAAGTATAAAAAGAATATCTTGCGTGAATCAAATCTATCTCAAAATTATATATATAGATAGATAAAAGTATCTAAGGGTGTGTGACAGTGAATTTAATATTTGAGTCCGTGTATGTAGACGAGATATCTAGTGTTCAAAACGTTTTCCTTTGGAAAACATATAAGAAATAGATGAGTCTGTGTTTACAGACAATATAGATGTTGTCCGTAAATCGTGTCCTTTACAAAATAAATTGGGTTAAAAGGATAAGTTTGTGTTTATAAATAGTGTTCGTGATACTATGGGGGGTAGTTATCAAGCCGTCAACCTCAAATACGCTGGAATTCCGCAGCGTAATTGTGGCAAGGCTGATTCGCCTTAGTTATCAAAGGCTCGAGACCGGCAAAAGTAGAATTTTGTGACGTAAGCTTCGATCCGCCGGACTCAGTCCGACACAGATCGATTCTTACGTCACTCCAGATGTTCCGCACACAAGTGCGGCACATTCTCACTACTTTTGCTAGTTATCAAATGACTAGCAGGTACGCTCTGCACTTTTACGGCCCAGCATACCTGGTTTTCAAACCGCCACCCCTGGAGGCGGCGGATCCCATAGGAATCAATGGGAGTCTGACCATAGCGAAAGTACAAGTTCGCTGCTGACAGACATCCCATTGATTTCTATGGGAGCTGTCTGCACCTAACACCCTAACATGTACCCCGAGTCTAAACACCACTAATCTGTCCCCCCCCTACACCGCCGCAACTAAATAAAATTATTACCCCCTAAACCGCCGCTCCCGGAGCCCACCGCAAGCTATTCTATACATATTAACCCCTAAACCACCGCTCCCGGAGCCCACCGCAAGCTACTCTATACATATTAACCCCTAAACCGCCGCTCCCGGAGCCCACCGCAACTATAATAAATGTATTAACCCCTAAACCGCCGCTCCCTGAACCCGCCGCAACCTGTATTAAATGTATTAACCCCTATCCTGCCCCCCCTACACCGTCGCCACCTATAATAAATTTATTAACCCCTAATCTGCCCCCCCTACACCGTCGCCACCTATAATAAATTTATTAACCCCTATCCTGCCCCCCACTACGCCGCCGCCACTGTAATAAAATTATTAACCCCTAAACCTAAGTCTAACACTAACCCTAACGCCCCCCTAACTTAAATATTAATTAAATAAATCTAAATAATATTTTTATTATTAACTAAATTAATCCTATATAAAACTAAATACTTACCTTTAAAATAAACCATAATATAGCTATAATATAAATAATAATTATATTCTAGCTATTTTAGGATTTATTTTTATTTTACAGGTACCTTTCAATTTATTTTAACTAGGTACAATAGCTATTAAATAGTTATTAACTATTTAATAGCTTACCTAGCTAAAATAAACTGAAATTTACCTGTAAAATAAATCCTAACCTAAGTTACAATTACACCTAACACTACACTATACTTTAATAAATTATTCCTATTTAAAACTAAATACTTACCTGTAAAATAAACCCTAATATAGCTACAATATAATTAATAATTATATTGTAGCTATCTTAGGATTTATATTTATTTTACAGGTAACTTTGTATTTATTTTAGCTAGTTAGAATAGTTATTAAATAGTTATTAACTATTTAATAACTACCTAGCTAAAAGAAATACAAAATTACCTGTAAAATAAATCCTAACCTAAGTTACAATTAAACCTAATACTACACTATCATTAAATTAATTAATTAAATAAACTACCTACAAATAACTACAATTAAATACAATTACATAAACTAACTAAAGTACAAAAAATAAAAAAAGCTAAGTTACAAAAAATAAAAAAATAAGTTACAAACATTTTAAAAATATTACAACAATTTTAAGCTACTTACACCTAATCTAAGCCCCCTAATAAAATAACAAACCCCCCCAAAATAAAAAAAATGCCCTACCCTATTCTAAATTAAATAAAGTTCAAAGCTCTTTTACCTTACCAGCCCTTAAAAGGGCCATTTGTGGGGGCATGCCCCAAAAAGTACAGCTCTTTTGCCTGTAAAAGAAAAATACAAACACCCCCCAACATTAAAACCCACCACCCACATACCCCTACTCTAACCCAAACCCCCCTTACAAAAACCTAACACTAATCCCCTGAAGATCATCCTACCTTGTCTTCACTCAGCCGAGCAGCGATGGAACCGAAGTGGACATCCGGAGCGGAAGAAGTTAATCCTCCAAGCGGCGCTGAAGAAATCTTCCATCCGATGAAGTCATCATCCAGGCGGCGCTGAAGAAAAGTCTTCGATCCGGCCGATGTCATCTTCAAAGAGGCGCTGAAGAGGTCTTCTATCCGGGCGATGTCATCTTCCAAGCCGGGTCTTGAATCTTCCTCCCGCCGACGCGGAACCTCCTTCTTCACCGACGGACTACGATGAATGAAGGCTCCTTTAAGGGACGTCATCCAAGATGGCGTCCCCTCAATTCCGATTGGCTGATAGGATTCTATCAGCCAATCGGAATTAAGGTAGGAAAAATCTGATTGGCTGATGGAATCAGCCAATCAGATTGAGCTCGCATTCTATTGGCTGATCGGAACAGCCAATAGAATGCAAGCTCAATCTGATTGGCTGATTCCATCAGCCAATCAGATTTTTCCTACCTTAATTCCGATTGGCTGATAGAATCCTATCAGCCAATCGGAATTGAGGGGACGCCATCTTGGATGACGTCCCTTAAAGGAGCCTTCATTCGTCGTAGTCCGTCGTGAAGAAGGAGGTTCCGCGTCGGCGGGAGGAAGATTCAAGACCCGGCTTGGAAGATGACTTCGCCCGGATAGAAGACCTCTTCAGCGCCTCTTTGAAGATGACATCGGCCGGATCGAAGACTTTTCTTCAGTGCCGCCTGGATGATGACTTCATCGGATGGAAGATTTCTTCAGCGCCGCTTGGAGGATTAACTTCTTCCGCTCCGGATGTCCACTTCGGTTCCATCGCTGCTCGGCTGAGTGAAGACAAGGTAGGATGATCTTCAGGGGATTAGTGTTAGGTTTTTGTAAGGGGGGTTTGGGTTAGATTAGGGGTATGTGGGTGGTGGGTTTTAATGTTGGGGGGGTTGTATTTTTCTTTTACAGGCAAAAGAGCTGTACTTTTTGGGGCATGCCCCCACAAATGGCCCTTTTAAGGGCTGGTAAGGTAAAAGAGCTTTGAACTTTATTTAATTTAGAATAGGGTAGGGCATTTTTTTATTTTGGGAGGGTTTGTTATTTTATTAGGGGGCTTAGATTAGGTGTAAGTAGCTTAAAATTGTTGTAATATTTTTAAAATGTTTGTAACTTATTTTTTTATTTTTTGTAACTTACCTTTTTTATTTTTTGTACTTTAGTTAGTTTATGTAATTGTATTTAATTGTAGTTATTTGTAGGTAGTTTATTTAATTAATTTAATGATAGTGTAGTATTAGGTTTAATTGTAACTTAGGTTAGGATTTATTTTACAGGTAATTTTGTATTTCTTTTAGCTAGGTAGTTATTAAATAGTTAATAACTATTTAATAACTATTCTAACTAGCTAAAATAAATACAAAGTTACCTTTAAAATAAATATAAATCCTAAGATAGCTACAATATAATTATTAATTATATTGTAGCTATATTAGGGTTTATTTTACAGGTAAGTATTTAGTTTTAAATAGGAATAATTTATTAAAGTATAGTGTAGTGTTAGGTGTAATTGTAACTTAGGTTAGGATTTATTTTACAGGTAAATTTCAGTTTATTTTAGCTAGGTAAGCTATTAAATAGTTAATAACTATTTAATAGCTATTGTACCTGGTTAAAATAAATTGAAAGGTACCTGTAAAATAAAAAAAAATCCTAAGATAGCTACAATATAATTATTAGTTATATTGTAGCTACATTAGGGTTTATTTTATAGGTAAGTATTTAGTTTTAAATAGGATTAATTTAGTTAATAATAAAAATATTATTTAGATTTATTTAATTAATATTTAAGTTAGGGTTAGACTTAGGTTTAGGGGTTAATAATTTTATTACAGTGGCGGCGGCGTAGTGGGGGGCAGGATAGGGGTTAATAAATTTATTATAGGGGGCGACGGTGTAGGGGAGGCAGATTAGGGGTTAATAAATTTATTATAGGTGACGACGGTGTAGGGGGGCAGGATAGGGGTTAATAGGTTTAATATAGGTTGCGGCGGGTTCAGGGAGCGGCGGTTTAGGTGTTAAACTATTTATTTAGTTGTGGAGAGGTGCGGGATCAGCAGGATAGGGGTTAATAACTTTATTATAGAGGGCAACGGTGTAGGGGGGCAGGATAGGGGTTACTAGGTATACTGTAGGTGGCAGCGGTGTCCGGGAGCGGCGGTTTAGGGGTTAATACATTTATAAGAGTTGCGGCAGGGTCTAGGAGCGGGGGTTTAGGGGTTAGTAACTTTATTGAGTTGCGGGGGGCTCCGGGGGCGCCGGTATAGGGATAGAACAGTGTAGTTTAGTGTGGGTGCTTAGTGACAGGCTAGCAATAAAGCTGGGAAAAAGCCGAAGGGCAGCGAGATCGGATGAGTGATAACTCTCACAGTCCGCTGCTCATCGCTCCGCGGCTTTTTGACAGCTTTTTTTTATAACTTAGGCGTATTTCTTCAGGTCCGCGGCGGCGAAGGTAGGCGAGCTTAGGCGGGCGTATTGGGCCGGCGAAGGCAGAAAAGTAGACGGCTTGATAACTACCCCCCTAAATGGTATCCTTAAAATATAGATAGATAGTAATTGATAAGTCTGTATTTACAGGTGATATGTATGGTGTCCGTAAATAAAGATGGTAGATATAATAGAAAAAAATTGACTTGTTTAATAAACTAGATAAACTTGCGACATAAACTTATGGCATAAAATTCATAAAAATGTAATCTCAAATAAATAAAACATAGGGACGTCTCCCTATAAGTATTTCTTTTGGTCAATTGGCCTTACAAAAAATTGGGTATTACAGATTTGATTCACGCAAGATATTCTTTTTACACTTAGATAAGTCACACTCTGTTATGGTAGTATAAATCCTAGCTTATTTTATAAGCGCCAGTGGTAATCTTTATTTGTACAATAGACACAGACAGACACATAGGAATAGATAGGCAAAAACATGCACACACAGACAGAAATAGACAAAAAAGCATACACAGATAGACACTCAGGAATAGATAGGCAAAAACATGCACACACAGACAGAAATAGACAAAAAAGCATACACAGATAGACACTCAGGAATAGATAGGCAAAAACATGCACACACAGACAGAAATAGACAAACAAGCATACACGCACTCAGAAATAGACAAAAAAGCATACACAGATAGACACTCAGGAATAGATAAGCAAAAACATGCACACACAGACAGAAATAGACAAACAAGCATACACGCAGACAGAAATAGACAGACAAACATACACACACAAACACTCAGTAATAGATAGGCAAAAACACACACAGACAGCAATAGACAAACACACACACACACACACACAAACATACTGAAATAGATACACTAGGAAAACATACACTCACAGATACATGATTTTGAACAGCAGTACATGGATCTGTTGTCTAAACAAATAATTATTTGTTCTGGGTTATTAACTTTTTTTTTTTTTAATTAACCCTCATATATACACAACTTCACAAATAATATTACTTCAATAAAATGAGTATTTCTTCACAACACAGTAAGACAGTGGATTAATTCAGAACACAAAACAATGATTGACTTTTGAGTATGTTTTATTTGTCACACTAATTCCCCCTGCCTGAGCTAGCCAATAGTATGTAAGAAATTCATTAGGGAACAGGTGACAAAATCAAGACATACACAAAAGTGATAAATACAGTTTGTTTTTATATTGAGTTGTATAGAAAGAAAATGATATATAAAGATATTAAAAAGTACAAAATAAACATACATCTATACCTGATAAATAACCCAATAACTAGGATACTTTGCTTCTCTAACAGAATTATATATACTATCATTAAACCAATGTATCTTGGGGTCTCACTCTGTTATGGGCCAATGTTCTCAGACTTCCTGCTTGTGGGTCTCTGGTCCTTAGGGACTGCTCCAGGATTGGTCTCTCCTCCAAAGTTCACTCAGGATCTTCAGACTGCTGGGCTCCCATAGTTCCACTCTGCACTGTCCAGAACTGCTGCCCCTCTCCCAAGTTCCAGTCTCAAAAGCCTCCAGAACCTCTGCTTCCACTCTTAGCAGTCTATATACACTAGTTCCAACGGTATAATTCCATATCTAGTTAGTCTGTCCTCCAGCCAACTCAGGGTGTATTTTGGGGGGTAGAGAGTTCCAGGCACATTGCTGTCTAACAGCTGGTCATACACCTTTTTATTTGAATTCTCACATGATTGTGAAACCAACTGTCCATTAACATACCTTAGGTATTGTTTGCCTCTCTTGCTGGCATGTAAATACATTATAACATATACATTATCAAAACCTAAGTAAATATGGCATTTTGCAGTGCTATTCAAATAAATAATGATGATGATAATAATAATATATTTTATACATAGTATACCATTTCTTACAATATGCAAAAACATACACACATAGACAGGGATAGATAGACACACATACAGGCAGGGATTACACAAACACACATACTAACACAATACACACAAACACAGGCAGGAAGTACACAAACACACACAGGCAGGCAATTCACAAACACATGCAGTTAATACACAAACACACATACAGGCAGGGATTACACAAACGCACATACTAACACAAGTACATACAAACAACACACACATGAAGATAATACACATACACATGCAGGGAATACACAAACACATACACATGCAGGGAATACACAAACACACAGACAGACATGCAATATACAAACACACACAAATGCAGTTAATACACAAACACAGATACATGCAGTTAATACACAAACACACAAATGCAGTTAATACACAAACACACACACAGGCAGGAAATACACATACACATGCAGTTAATAAACAAACACACACACATGCAGTTAATACACAAACACACGCACATGCAGGGAATACACACACACATGCAGGGGATACACAAACACATACACATGCAGTTAATACACAAACATACATGCAGTTAATAAATAAACACACATACATGCAGTCAATACACAGGCACACACACACACATGCAGGGAATACACAAACACACATACATGCAGTTAATAAACAAACACACATACATGCAGTCAATACACAGACACACACACATGCAGGGAATACATAAACACACACACACAGGCAGGAAATACACAAACACATACACATGCAGTTAATACACAAACACACATACATGCAGTTAATAAACAAACACACATACATGCAGTTAATAAACAAACACACATACATGCAGTTAATACACAAACACACACACATGCAGTTAATACACAAATACAGATACATGCAGTTAATACACAAACACGCACATGCAGGGAATACATAAACACACACACAGGCAAGCAATACACAAACACACACACATGCAGGGAATACATAAACACACACACATAGGCAGGCAATACACAAACACACACACACATGCAATTAATACACAAACACACACACATGCAGGAAATACATAAACACACACACACAGGCAATTAATACACAAACACACACACATGCAGGGAATACATAAACACACACACACAGGCAATTAATACACAAACACACACACAGGCAGGGAATACACAAACACACACACATGCAGGGAATACATAAACACACACACACACACACTGTCAGGGTACCTGTAAGTAACATTAAATAAGCTACAGGTATATCATAGATATTTGATATTTCATTTTGTAGCTAAAAATCCAATGTGATATGAGATAGTCTTGGCTGGGTGAGACACCCCCCTTCTTCCTGATTACAATACATCCAAATGAGAACAAAGGAATGAAACTTTTGGCCTAATTCGTTCAGGCAGTCATTTCAAAGAAAGACAAATTACTTTAAAAAGATGGTCATTGCAAATCTTAGATCAGACAGTTACTTCAAAGTAAATATTAGCATGATGGAGCCTCAGAAGTGTATGCCCATATATGTGTTTCCTGCCCATGATGGATAATGAATTCACAGGCCCCTGTGGAGAAGACGGTCCATCTGTGGGAATGGTTGAATATACAAACATGCTCAAAGAATTGTAGTTTTTACCATCTACATGATAAATTATCCCTGCTGAGATCTAAATACAGATAGGGGTTTGAACTGAAGTACCAACTGACATGGGAAATTAGATCTCAAATATAGAAATTGTGCCTAATCTTCATGTAAGTTTAAGATACTCAAATTAATATATAACTCAAGCACTTCTTTAGGGGTCTCACAATTAGTGGATATTTAACAAAAATTCCTGAATAGGGGAAATAAACCCAAAATTGTTGACCCTATTTTTGAAGAAATGAAGGGACTCACACAAGATGATGTTCTTCAAAGACAAAACCTTAAGAAAGATGAAATACAAAAAGTAATTATGACCACTACATTTTCACCTAATACAGCGCAGTTGGGCCAAATAGCGAAGAAACATTGGAACATTCTCCACTCAGATCCTAAACTTACCTTTGCTAAAACAACCATTCCCATGGTGGGCTATAAATGTAATGCTAACATCCGGGACCTGGTGGTCCGTAGTGACCCTATTAAGTCCTATGAAACTGCATCCACAACTAACATCAAAGGCTGTTATCAATGCCCTAACTGTACCACATGTAATGGCCTTATTGCCACTAAGACGTTTAACCACCCACACAACAACAAGAAATACAATATTTTATTTTCCATCACATGTACTACGGAGTATGTGGTATATATGCTGTTTTGTCCATGTGGGAAACATTATATTGGTAAGACCCAAGGGACACTGCGGGAATGTATGGCAAATCACAGGATGGCAATGAGGCAAGCCATTGAGAAGGGGCATTCGGACCAACCGGTCGCACGCCATTGGATGGAAGCAAAACATCTTGTAGCATCCCTGCGACTCTGCGAGTAATCTTAATTGACCATGTGCCGAAACTCATAAGAGGTTGGAACCGAAACAAGATGCTCCTCAGAAGAGAAGCGGAATGGATTCTGAGATTGGACACTGTTGTTCCAAAGGGACTAAACTGTATGCCAGATTTGGGTAGTCTAATATGAATTGTGGCTAAGTGTGTAATGGGTTGGGGAATACGAATCCTTTCCATACTTGGATGTATTGCAGGTACCTTGATGCCTTTTGACACAGGGTATGTGCATTTTTACATCCAATTGTGGATTCACTGCAGAGTTCTATTGACCCTGGGTGAACCCCTTTAATACGGTATAGGTATATAGCTGTTGCTATCAATCCCTTTGTATACCCTTGCTGTTTACACACATATATCTAATCTGTATTTGCAGTAAATACTCTAGACACCCCTAGGTCCCTTACCGTTCATGTGGTATCTAATGGCCCCTGAAACAATTGATAAGATGTTCAAACTAATTTAAACTGTTCAAACAGTTTATGACAAGGTATCAGAATCCAAGTAAGCTAAGTAATTTAAAGCAATGTGAGTCCATATGCTACAATAGTTAACTACTCCTCTTACTGCTTATTCCCTCATAGTGGGGGTTTTGTTATGTTCATAGCCAGCTTAAATGTATTTAAATTGATTAATATTCTATTTCACTTTTCTAACATTGCTTCTCAACACGTTCTGCACTTTTACTTTTACATTGTCTCAATACATGAGTGGGAATCACCTAGTTCATTCTTATAAATTGTAAGTGGATATGGTGCATTTTGTTTTATTTGTAACTGTACAATCTTTCACCATTATTGTGCAGTTTGTGCCCCACTTCCGGTTACGGACATCAGTAGTGCACACATACAGATTTATACTGCTTTGCCCAACTTCCGGTTGAGAGTGATGATGTCACTTCTGGAACAACGGCGGTTACTCGAACTGCACATTGAAGGTACGATGTGTGTAACACTTGTATTTTGTCTCATAATATGGGCACTGCTAGATTTGTTTTATGGTATAGTTCATTGATTAAGGATTGATTTTGTTAGGAATGTTATTTTACCACGCCGGACCGGAAGTGTTTGATTTTAGCACTTCCGGTTTGGCGATTTTTACACAGTGTTTTGAATTTGGTGCTCTACACTGGGGGAGGCAATTACTTGATTGTTTGCCTTAATTATGAGGATACTGTGCATTAGTTTTGTGTTCTAAAGAAGGGGAAGAATGTCCCCGAAACGTTAAAATAAATTTGTCTACAATGGAAAAATCCTGGGTCTTCACTGTTCATTGTGCAGTGTATATGTATGTATGTATATATATATATATATATATATATATATATATATATTCAGACAACATATTAAATATAAACGAATGAATCTGGGAGATTGTCTATGCCTAAGAAGGGTAATATTTGAGGCTGAAAACCTCAGAATCCGAATTTCAGCATGTCTTACCCTATGTATTTTTTTTTAGCATAGAATGTTTTAAGGATTTTAAATGGCCAATTTTAATAACCTATTTCTTTATATTTTTTCAGGCATCAAATAAGTACATATACAATTGGTATTTTAAATAATATCCCATGTTTTATACACTCGAAAAGAAATATACAGTTATGAAATAGTAATCTGTATGGGATAGTAATCCAATGTAGATATAATTATATGAAAATTACATATGTTTGCTGATCTCAAGGTACGTATGTCATATTAAGATAATAACTGAAAAAGTAATTAAATTCATGAGGAAGGTATTATAATCCTTTTAAATCGTTCATAGAAAGTGTGATTTTTAGACACATTTTAATGTATTATAAATGGAATATCCTCACGTTTGGTCTTAAAATGATCAGAGGAAGCGACACTGTGCGGACCATATATGAAACATCTGATTTATTAATACAAGAGATTATAATATGTTGGAAATAATCACTTTATAAGGATGTATTTGGATTGTAGCAGTAATTGATGGTGAAACTATTTGCAGTTGTCTGCTGCCCCCTAGGGGATTAAAACTGGTATGACAACCAAATGAATTGTCTATTAGCATACATGCAGAGCCAGTCAGGGAGGCGTCTACCAAAATAATTTATGAGATAGTCAGATCCAGGAGCAAATCACAGACAAGCTTCTGAAGGGCCTATCATATCGTTTCACCAATGATTAAAATAATATAAGCTGAATGTAAGAGGAGAGCAAAAAAGGCTGATTAACTTTTTGCTGAACTCTGGACTGATAACTTGCTGTGTTGGAATACAGTCACTATAAGCAAAATCGGGCTACCTTTTTATTATCCATATTGCAAATACCCTTATTTTCATATGAGGTGAAACAAGAAGTTCTAGAAGCTGAATTATCGATTTGGTTATTTTGGTGAAGTATACGCGATTGATAAATATATATATAATATTTAAATCAAAGGTATTTGGTAACTATAAATTGCAGTTAGTAATTTTAAAAGGGTACTTTGTATTTTAGCTTGTGTTCATAATCCTGTGTAATTTAAAACTAGTCATTAATGCTAAGTAATTTAGCTTTACATATATATATATATATATATATATATATATATATACATACATATATATAGCAGAAAACAAGAAGCACTCCAGAAGTCTTTCAATTGTATCACCTTTAATCAGTGAACGTTTTCGGGCAATAAACTGCCCGTCCTCAAACTTACAAGGTTTACAGAAAAACTTACCACCCAGCTGTGTTATAAACCGCCACCAGAGAAAAGTGCGCCACGCTCTCCGCGGTAGATGCGCCGCCCCTAACGAGTGACGTCATCGCCCGCGGCAACGTGTGGAGACTAAATGAAGAAAAAAACAAAACAAAGAAACAGCATTATTATAACAGCACCTAACAAGCGCTAAGCATAATAAATTAAGAACATAGGCATTGTTAATGACAAAATGGGAAATACACGCTATATCGCTATATAATGTAACACGTACAGTTGTCATAGCAACCAATAAACAACAGACGCCATGTGTGGCAAGTCAGAGAATAACGCCATATGTAGCAAGCAAAATAGCAATATATATCCAACCGTGTGACTCCAAGGAACAGAACATGGCTACAAAAATTGGGTACAGCCACAGGGGCCAAATCTGAAATTTGGAGTCACACAATAGGATAAACAAAAGGAAATGGCAAAACAAACTAGAAATCTTACAGTTATCCTAGCTACCATATATAGGGGTGCTAGAATGGAACATGGCTCTCATAGAATTATATGCAGTAATTAGAATGACCCCGGACTCTCAACCAGATTTGAATGTCCCTGGATTCCAAAGCAGATGACAGCTGATGGAGAGGGATCATAGGAACACCTGCCAATCCAGCTGTGTATTTAGCCCATAAGGCACAAGAGTGTTCAACTCAAATGTCCATTTTGCTTCTTTTTGGAGAAGCAATCAGTTCCTATCCCCTCCTCTTGACTGGTACATGGTCTATGATTGTATACTTGAGGTCCATAACACTGTGTTTGTGTTCCAAAAAGTGTCTGGCCACCGGTTGCTCCGATGTGCCTTTATTAAGTGCCGTTTTGATAGCAGATCGATGATTTGCCATACGTGTACGCAGGTCATCACTGGTCTTTCCTACATAATATAACCCACAAATGCAGTGTAATAGGTATATTATATGTGTGGTAGTACACGTAAGGCGGAATTTGTGTTTATAAACTTTACGTTTGTGTGGATGAGTAAAGCAAGAACCAGTAAAAAAATTTCAGAGACTACTTTCCCTAAAAGAGAAATTTGGGGAAATAGATACATACCACAATCAACTGAAGAAAAAATCTACATATACTCCTCAATTTGGTAACGCTAGTATCAATACCTTTACGAGACTATTACAGGAGGATATGAACCAATCTCTAACTTCACAACATAAAGAGACTTTCAATAACTTCTCAAAAGAAGATTGGAAAGTCTTAAGAAACCTTGCGGACAACAAGGATTTAATTATATGTGAAGCAGACAAGGGTGGGGCAGTGGTCATCCTCAATTACAGAGATTACAGGATGGAGATCATATCACAGCTTGCAGATATAGGGACATATAGACCACTACCACATGACCCTACACAGGCATTTAAGAAACAGTTGGATGAATATGTCAAACTGATATATGATCAGGGCTTTATCAACAAGGACACCTACCAGTATTTGGTAGTAACACATCCTAGAACCCCGGTTCTATATACCCTCCCCAAAATACACAAGGGGATTTCACCTCCACCTGGAAGACCCATTGTATCCTCAATAGGGTCACTACAACAACCCATTGCTACCTTGGTTGATAGATTTCTACAACCTTTGGTATATAATACACCGTCATACTTGAGGGACTCCATGGCACTATTGGAGATGCTTAAACAATTTGAGGACATGGATGAAGACATATGGCTAGTCACATTGGATGTGACTAGTCTATATACTGTAATCCCTCATGGGGAAGGGCTACTTGCTGTCCTATTCCATCTTTACAGATATCCATACATTGGACCCCCCCCCTGGAGATAATCCTACAATTATTGGAATTTTGCCTGACTACCAATTATTTCCGTTTTGAACAATCCTTCTATCTACAGTTGAAGGGGACGGCGATGGGGTCAAATATGGCCCCATCATACGCCAATTTGTTTATGGCCCACTTCGAGGAGTTTGGGACGGAATTATTCAAGGTCAAGAATATTCGCTTTTTTAAGCGATATATAGATGACCTGTTCTTGATTTGGTCTGGAACATCAGCTAGCCTAGATAATTGGTTTCAAGAGCTCAATGGGGCTAATATGGCTCTGAAGTTTAAAATGACATCCAGCAAAACACAAATCAACTTTCTAGATGTCAGGTTGTATATAAGTAACGGTAGGATTCAGTCTACATTGTATAGAAAGGAGACTGATAGAAACTCCTTACTACATTACACCAGTTGCCATCCCCCCACATTGAAGAAAGCATTGCCTAAATCTCAATTGCTTAGAGTGGTCAGGAATAACTCTGAAATTGACAAAAGAGAAGAACAACTCACTGAGATGGTCCAACGTTTTGGAACTAGGAGTTATCCTGACAAATTACTGAATGAACAGCGGGATCAGGTTTGCAAGGTCAGGGATTTGGTACCTAAAAAGGAGGACAAAAGGATGACATTTATCACAACTTTTACAGGTGACAAGGGCCCCTTAAAGGACATTCTTAACAAGCATTGGGAGATCATTAACACGGACAGATCGTTACCCTTACACAAAGCGGAACCACCAAGGGTGGGTTACAAGAGGTCCAGGTCATTGCAGGACTTGTTAATTAAAACCGACCCGATACAAAGTTATAAAACTTCTACATGGTTAGATATTAAAAAACCAGGGGTCTTTCGATGCCTCGGCTGCACAACATGTGGGGGTTTAATTACTGGTTCTTGCTTTACTCATCCACACAAACGTAAAGTTTATAAACACAAATTCCGCCTTACGTGTACTACCACACATATAATATACCTATTACACTGCATTTGTGGGTTATATTATGTAGGAAAGACCAGTGATGACCTGCGTACACGTATGGCAAATCATCGATCTGCTATCAAAACGGCACTTAATAAAGGCACATCGAAGCAACCGGTGGCCAGACACTTTTTGGAACACAAACACAGTGTTATGGACCTCAAGTATACGATCGTAGACCATGTACCACCGTTGTCAAGAGGAGGGGATAGGAACTGATTGCTTCTCCAAAAAGAAGCAAAATGGACATTTGAGTTGAACACTCTTGTGCCTTATGGGCTAAATACACAGCTGGATTGGCAGGTGTTCCTATGATCCCTCTCCATCAGCTGTCATCTGCTTTGGAATCCAGGGACATTCAAATCTGGTTGGGAGTCCGGGGTCATTCTAATTACTGCATATAATTCTATGAGAGCCATGTTCCATTCTAGCACCCCTATATATGTTAGCTAGGATAACTGTAAGATTTCTAGTTTGTTTTGCCATTTCCTTTTGTTTATCCTATTGTGTGACTCCAAATTTCAGATTTGGCCCCTGTGGCTGTACCCAATTTTTGTAGCCATGTTCTGTTCCTTGGAGTCACACGGTTGGATATATATTGCTATTTTGCTTGCTACATATGGCGTTATTCTCTGACTTGCCACACATGGTGTCTGTTGTTTATTGGTTGCTATGACAACTGTACGTGTTACATTATATAGCGATATAGCGTGTATTTCCCATTTTGTCATTAACAGTGCCTATGTTCTTAATTTATTATGCTTAGCGCTTGTTAGGTGCTGTTATAATAATGCTGTTTCTTTGTTTTGTTTTTCTTCATTTAGTCTCCACACGTTGCCACGGGCGATGACGTCACTCGTTAGGGGCGGCGCATCTATTGCGGAGAGCGGGGCGCACTTTTCTCTGGTGTCGGTTTATAACACAGCTGGGTGGTAAGTTTTTCTGTAAACCTTGTAAGTTTGAGGACGGGCAGTTTATTGCCCGAAAACATTCACTGATTAAAGGTGATACAATTGAAAGACTTCTGGAGTGCTTCTTGTTTTCTGCTATGTTTAGGTTTGACTAGCACCCGAAGCTATTGTTGTTCAGGATCTGGAGTGCAGTTTGCTTGACTATATACATATATATATATATATATATATATTAGAATTTGTCTTAATTGTAGATAAT
Organism: Bombina bombina; assembly: GCF_027579735.1. Taxonomy (NCBI): domain Eukaryota; kingdom Metazoa; phylum Chordata; class Amphibia; order Anura; family Bombinatoridae; genus Bombina; species Bombina bombina. Next base: position 14,458,748 of record NC_069510.1, on the reverse strand, counting down.
TAAGAATTTATTTAAGGTTAGATAAATTGGCATATAAACTGACTGGTATTTCACTTAGAGTTGTACAAAAACATTTGTGGGTTAAATAGCTTAGTTGTATTAATCTGAATGTTAGTGGCTCATATTTTGGTATCTCATTGTGGTATTTTAATGCAATTCAGTTGTGAATAAGGTTAATTCTAAAGTTACAATTTGGTTTGCTTTAAAAAGAATATTGTAACAGTTTAAACATTGTATAGTTTGATTCATATCTGGTTTTCTATAAATATAATTCAATGTGTCTATAAATTTTAACTAATATAAAGAATTTAGGAATTTACATTAATTGTAATTGTTTCGTATATGCATTTTATTTGGGGTTTGTTTTAAAGAATAATTAAATATATTGTATTATAACCCGGCCATATACTGACAACACAAAGGCAGGGAATACACAAACACACATACATGCAGTTAATAAACAAACACACACACACATGCGGTTAATACACAAACACAGATACATGCAGGCAATACACAAACACACACACATGCAGTTAATACACAAACACACACACATGCAGTTAACCTTTTAATGCCATTATGCCGTTGTTTTCCGTCACAACGGCACTGGGCTTTAAAACCGTTATGACGGAATACAACATCATCACAAACGGCTGTCCTAAAGCCTACTAGGCTTGCAGGATTTGATCACGGTCTGGAGGGCAGTCCTAGCGTCATAGGGACGCCCCCCAGACCCGATCCCATAATTGAAATCTTGCGATCGTGATTTCAATTCGTCTACATCAGAACGTTGTTCCGATGTAGATTTTATAAGCCTGTCATGAAAGGGTTAATACACAAACACATACACATTCAGTTCATGCACAAACAAATACACATGCAGTTAATACACACACAGGCAGGGAATACACAAACACATACTAACACAAGTAGACACAAACACACACACGGGCAGGTATAGACACAAACACACATACTAACACAAGTAGAAACAAACACACAGACAGGGATAGACACAAACACACATACTAACACAAGTAGACACAAACACACACAGTCAGGGATAGACACACACACATACTAACACAACTAGACACAAACACACACACAGTCAGGGATAGAAACAAACACACATACTAACACAAGTAGACACAAACACACATAGGCAGGTATAGACACAAACACACATACTAACACAAGTAGACACAAACATACACAGTCAGGGATAGACAGGGCCGGACTGGGACCAAAAATCTGCCCGGGCATTTTAAGGCAAAGCAGCCTACTCCCCCGCCCCATTTCTTATTTAACGGTATACTATTGTGAATAGGTTGGTATGAAAAAAAAGGAAAATATAAAAAAACAATATAAAGTGATCATTTGTAAACACAAGACATATTCAATAAACTAACCATTTCAAGCTCAGAGACTTGGCGGTGGTGTGTGTTGTGTCTGTATAGACTTAATAAGTCTGGCATTATTCCGTTCCCACAAACAGCAGCAGTTGTCTCTTTAATTAAAATACACAGGTGCTCCCATTGTGTCGTAGGCAGGCAAGCCTTTTTAAGTTGTTTAATGTATGTACTAGTTAAGTCCCTGATGAAGTGCCTCCGGGCAGGAAACGCGTCGGACGTTTGCTATTGTTTCAGTGTACCCCTGAGTTTGTTTGACACCCTGTTAATGATCTTACAATAAAGTCTTCACTTTTACTTGCACGAAATCCTGCGGCTGCAATCTGTCCCATCAAGGGTAATCTTTATTGCTTATTTGAGCTTTTGCTTTTGGATATCGGAGGAGTGGATCCATACCTGTTCATGGGACGGCCTGAGTGAAAGATCAGTCGGCGACAAGAGTGGTGAGATTAACTTGCTTTACTTCAAATTTCAGTCTACATACTGAAACCTGTGTATACTTGAACTTTACTTACCACCACACCCGATCGCTGCATGATTCTATCCTCAGTTTTTACAAGCGATTACTTCCACTGACTACATGCTACATTTGATACGGTACTTCTTATTTCACCTGTTACAAGCTACATGATATCTACTTGTTGTATCAGCTAAGCTAAATTATTCGCATTCAATCAGTGGTTTGATTTACAAAGTGCAGCATTTGCATCTGTGTGTGTCAATTTAGACTTAATAAGTGTCAGAGACCATAATGACTCTCTGAGATGGTGTGGGGTTTGAAAATTGGTTAACAGGCCCTCAAAGCATATGTGCGTATGCTGCTAAAGACCAGTAATAATTTTTACTAGAAGCATTTTTGCTAATGGCATTATATTGCAAAATGCTGCTATTTAAAATTGAAATGCACCTGTGCACATATAAATTTTGACCTTTCTATCCCTTTAAGGCAAGGATGGGGAACCTTGGCCCTCCAGATGTTTCAGAACTACATTTCCCATGATGCTCAACTGGACTTCAGAGTGCCTAAACATCATGGGTAATGTAGTTCTGAAACATCAGGAGTTCCAAGATTCCCCATCCCTGCTTTAAGGCAACTTTGGATCAAGCAGTTACTTTTCTATCATGATTATCGCATACAATAAAGTACAGGCACTGCAGGCTTCCATCTATATATAAGGTAGAAACAGTTATCTTTATAAAAAAAATAAATCCAAAGAGTAAAATCATACCTTTTCATGTGGGTGAAATAATCATTCCCTTCACTTAAAGGGACAGTCTACACCAGATTATCCCTTTATTACCCATTCCCCAGTTTTGCATAACCAACAGTTATATTAACCCTTTGAGTGCTAAGCACTTTCCCTTTTTTAAAAGTTTTTTTTTTATTTTATATTTTTAATAAATACTTACACTGTTGGAAAGGTTAGGCGATTACATTTCCAACGGTGGGTCTTGGGGGTCTGTAGCTGCTTAGATGCCTGAGATACAGGCTTCTAAGCAGCATGCCCCCTTCTCCAATATGTAACATTGTTAATGTTAAATAAAGTTGTGCAGTGACGTCATCACGTCATTGTGCGTGACGTCACCACGCGTAACGTGAAGCCCCGGCGATGCCTGTCACTATGCAGGCCTGATCGCCGGGTAGGAGTCGGTGGGAGCCCCCAGATCTCCCTCAAAGTGGGAGAGTGCTAATGACGGCTCTGAGCCATCATTAGCACCTGACTGAGACAATTTGTGACGGCTTAGAGCCGTCATTAGCACTCACAGTCAAGTTCTATAATAAACTTTCATGATTCAAACAGGGCATGTAATTTTAAACAACTTTCCAATTTACTTTTATCACCAATTGTGCTTTGTTCTTTTGGCATTCTTAGTTGAAAGCTAAAGATCTTTAAAGAATGGCTAGTTACAATCCCATTTTGGGACAAAGACATTCTGTGAAAATTCTCAAAACATGGCTGTCTGTAAATTGCAAACAGTTAACCCAGTTTTACAGGTTACAATGCAAAATAGGACGGAAATGTCTAAGCAGTTAACTTCAAGTACACATGCAGATTTCTTCTCAAAAACCATTTCAGCTTTGCTAACATTTAAATATGGGATATCACCAAATCCTCCCAAAAGCCAGATGCAACATAACATATCCCATTGGCAAATCAGTCTTAAATCCTACACTAGTGCAGATATTATAAAAAACTATACACTGGTTAATGCAGAAACCATTTAAACTGTAGTGTTTAGTGATATTCCTGTATGCAGCCATTTATTATACTTTTTAAATAGTAAAAAGGACATATTGGTGCCGATGTGGCTTTGCTGTCCTTTCTAGGGGGGGGGGGGGTTGGCAGCCAAGAGGTTAAATCCAATAAGAGCAGAAGGGGAAGGGAAGTTGGGGCTTCACCTCAGAAGCTAAATAACAATTTGAGTCTGTTTGAAGTTATGCTCATTGCTAATTGGGCGAGAGAGTGACACTTTCCTTCACAGACAGCAACATGTGCTGCACCAGACAACCCTGCAAGAAAAGGGATACCAGGAACCTCCATTCACATCATTTAGCCCACTTACCAGACAGTGCAGCAGAAGGGAAACCATTGCACATGCCTGGTAAAAGCAGGGATGCAGGACACATGAGCTCCGCCTCCAGTAACACGGAGCTGCCTGAGGTTGGGGGCGGATCCCAGTGCTTCACTATCAGAAGCCAGCAGAATGCAGATCTCTTCTTGCAGAGAGAGCGCAGGGGCTGTTCAGGCAGACAGTGTAGCATGATACATCCCAACCTGCAAAAATTCATTTCAGGGAGGTGGCTTCTCCCGCTACTGCCCCCCCCCCCTGTTATATATTGGACACCTTGAAACCCTAAATAAGATAGAGACTTATCATTAAAGTAGCTTCCCACTAAAGTCACATTTAGTAGCTTTATTGCACAACCACATACAATAAACCTATTTTCCATTAACCGTACGCTTGTTGAATGCTTAAATATTTTAGAATACGAAGTTTAATTACTGCAGTAAATAAGGTAGTATTTGTGTTTTATTTTATTAGAATAAGTGGGGGCCTTTTGGTTACTGATGCTTTTTAGTTACTGATGCTTTTTGGTTACTAATGCTTTTTAGTTACTGATGCTTTTTGGTTACTAATGCTTTTTAGTTACTGATGCTTTTTAGTTACTGATGCTTTTTGGTTACTAATGCTTTTTAGTTACTGATGCTTTTTAGTTACTGATGCTTTTTAGTTACTGATGCTTTTTGGTTACTAATGCTTTTTAGTTACTGATGCTTTTTAGTTACTGATGCTTTTTGGTTACTGATGCTTTTTGGTTACTGATGCTTTTTGGTTACTGATGCTTTTTAGTTACTGATGCTTTTTGGTTACTGATGCTTTTTGGTTACTGATGCTTTTTGGTTACTAATGCTTTTTGGTTACTGATGCTTTTTGGTTACTAATGCTTTTTGGTTACTAATGCTTTTTGGTTACTGAAGCTTTTTAGTTACTGATGCTTTTTGGTTACTGATGCTTTTTGGTTACTGATGCTTTTTGGTTACTGATGCTTTTTAGTTACTGATGCTTTTTGGTTACTGATGCTTTTTGGTTACTAATGCTTTTTGGTTACTGATGCTTTTTGGTTACTGATGCTTTTTGGTTACTAATGCTTTTTGGTTACTGATGCTTTTTGGTTACTAATGCTTTTTGGTTACTGATGCTTTTTGGTTACTGATGCTTTTTGGTTACTGATGCTTTTTAGTTACTGATGCTTTTTGGTTACTGATGCTTTTTGGTTACTAATGCTTTTTGATTACTAATGCTTTTTGGTTACTGATGCTTTTTGGTTACTAATGCTTTTTGGTTACTAATGCTTTTTGGTTACTGATGCTTTTTGGTTACTAATGCTTTTTGGTTACTGATGCTTTTTGGTTACTAATGCTTTTTGGTTACTGATGCTTTTTGGTTACTAATGCTTTTTAGTTACTGATGCTTTTTGGTTACTAATGCTTTTTAGTTACTGATGCTTTTTGGTTACTAATGCTTTTTAGTTACTGATGCTTTTTGGTTACTAATGCTTTTTGGTTACTGATGCTTTTTGGTTACTAATGCTTTTTGGTTACTAATGCTTTTTGGTTACTGATGCTTTTTGGTTACTAATGCTTTTTGGTTACTGATGATTTTTGGTTACTAATGCTTTTTGGTTACTAATGCTTTTTGGTTACTAATGCTTTTTGGTTACTGATGCTTTTTGGTTACTAATGCTTTTTGATTACTGATGCTTTTTGGTTACTGATGCTTTTTGGTTACTAATGCTTTTTGGTTACTAATGCTTTTTGGTTACTGATGCTTTTTGGTTACTAATGCTTTTTGGTTACTGATGCTTTTTGGTTACTAATGCTTTTTGGTTACTGATGCTTTTTGGTTACTAATGCTTTTTGGTTACTGATGCTTTTTGGTTACTAATGCTTTTTGGTTACTGATGCTTTTTGGTTACTAATGCTTTTTGGTTACTAATGCTTTTTGGTTACTGATGATTTTTGGTTACTAATGCTTTTTGGTTACTGATGCTTTTTGGGTACTGATGCTATTTGGTTACTGATGCTTTTTAGTTACTGATGCTTTTTGGTTACTGAAGCTTTTTAGTTACTGATGCTTTTTGGTTACTGATGCTTTTTGGTTACTGATGCTTTTTAGTTACTGATGCTTTTTGGTTACTGATGCTTTTTGGTTATTGATGCTTTTTGGTTACTGATGCTTTTTGGTTACCAAAGCTTTGAGGGTTCTATAACGTCAGAGCAACTAAAGGCATTCCTTAAAGAAACACTTTTCCAGATTTGGGCCACATTGGATCATGGTACTTGGAGTTTCAGGGAGATTGCATTCCATTTGCTAGCATCAGGGAGCCGCTATTACAAACAGGGAGAGTTGGGATGTCTGCATGATACTTCTGCCTGTACTGTGCTCTCTGCTTCTCTGTGCTTCTGGGGATTCCCCCTACCTCAGTCACAGTGATGACCAGCGATTCCCCCTGCTGTAAGGCAGAATAATCATGAAGCTGCCCCTATGCTATCACTGATTTTTCCATTTACAATCTGCTGGCCCAACACACCCCTCGTTAGCATATTATACTATGGAACGCTTTAACTAAACATAATGTCTGTTTACAGTCCTTAACCTTTTAATGCCGTTATGCCGTTCTATTTCGTCATAATTACACTGGGCTTTAAAGCCGTTATGACAGAATAGAACGTCATAGCCAATGGCTTTCCTGAAGCCTACTGTGCTTCTCAGATTTCATTGCGGTCTGGAGGGCGTTCCTAGGGTTATAGGGACACTCCCCCAGACCCGATCCAATAATTGAAATCTCGCAATCCTGTGCACGATTGCGTGGTTTCAATTTGTCTACATCGGAACAGTTGTTCCGATGTAGACACTTTAACCCTGTCAGGAAAGGGTTAACCAGCTCTCTAGCCTGTAAGCGCTGACAGAGGGTGGGGCTTGTGCGTGTGATGGTTACAGGGGCTCCATGTCAAGTTAGTAGCTCAGCCTCACAGCAATATTCCCTCTAAGGCCACTTTTGTGAGTGACCCAGCATTGAAACAGTTAATAAGGTAACCACACCTTGCAGTCTGCATTGTGTAGTGTTTGCTAATTGCTCTAATTAACTGTTTCACTGCTGGGCCGCTCATAAAACTGGCCTTAGAGGGAACACTGCCTCACAGTACACTACATGACAACAGTGCTACAGCCTACAGTAAGCCCAGCAGCCGCACCAGCACCACTACATGATGCCACACAGTCACTATAACATTTTGGGGCTAGTAGCCACAGCACTTGCGAGTGGGAGCGGGGACAAGACCATGCAGGGGCAGGGCTAAGGCACCCAGCGGCCCACCGGGCATTTGCCCGCAATGCCCTATGGCTAGTCCAGGCCTGGGGATAGACACAAACACACATACTAACACAAGTAGACACAAACACACACAGTCAGGGATAGACACAAACACACACACTAACACAAGTAGACACAAACACACACAGTCAGGGATAGACACAAACACACATACTAACACAAGTAGACACAAACACACACAGTCAGGGATAGACACAAACACACATACGAACACAAGTAGAAACAAACACACACAGTCAGGGATAGACACAAACACACATACTAACACAAGTAGACACAAACACACACAGTCAGGGATAGACACAAACACACATACGAACACAAGTATAAACAAACACACACAGTCAGGGATAGACACAAACACACACAGTCAGGGATAGACACAAACACACATACGAACACAAGTAGAAACAAACACACACAGTCAGGGATAGACACAAACACACATACTAACACAAGTAGACACAAACACACACAGTCAGGGATAGACACAAACACACATACTAACACAAGTAGACACAAACACACACAGTCAGGGATAGACACAAACACACATACGAACACAAGTAAACACAAACACACACAGTCAGGGATAGACACAAACACACATACTAACACAAGTAGAAACAAACACACACACAGTCAGGGATAGACACAAACACACATACTAACACAAGTAAACACAAACACACACAGTCAGGGATAGACACAAACACACATACTAACACAAGTAGACACAAACACACACAGTCAGGGATAGACACAAACACACATACTAACACAAGTAGACACAAACACACACAGTCAGGGATAGACACAAACACACATACTAACACAAGTAGACACAAACACACACAGTCAGGGATAGACACAAACACACATACTAACGCAAGTAGACACAAACACACACAGTCAGGGATAGACACAAACACACATATGAACACAAGTAAACACAAACACACACAGTCAGGGATAGACACAAACACACATACTAACACAAGTAGAAACAAACACACACACAGTCAGGGATAGACACAAACACACATACTAACACAAGTAAACACAAACACACACAGTCAGGGATAGACACAAACACATACTAACACAAGTAGAAACAAACACACACACAGTCAGGGATAGACACAAACACACATACTAACACAAGTAGACACAAACACACACAGTCAGGGATAGACACAAGCACACATACTAACACAAGTAGACACAAACACACACAGTCAGGGATAGACACAAACACACATACTAACACAAGTAGAAACAAACACACACAGTCAGGGATAGACACAAACACACATACTAACACAAGTAGAAACAAACACATACAGTCAGGGATAGACACAAACACACATACTAACACAAGTAGACACAAACACACACAGTCAGGGATAGACACAAACACACATACTAACACAAGTAGACACAAACACACACAGTCAGGGATAGACACAAACACACATACTAACACAAGTAGACACAAACACACACAGTCAGGGATAGACACAAACACACATACTAACACAAGTAGACACAAACACACACAGTCAGGGATAGACACGAACACAAGTAAACACAAACACACACAGTCAGGGATAGACACAAACACACATACTAACACAAGTAGAAACAAACACACACACAGTCAGGGATAGACACAAACACACATACTAACACAAGTAAACACAAACACACACAGTCAGGGATAGACACAAACACACATACTAACACAAGTAGAAACAAACACACACACAGTCAGGGATAGACACAAACACACATACTAACACAAGTAGACACAAACACACACAGTCAGGGATAGACACAAGCACACATACTAACACAAGTAGACACAAACACACACAGTCAGGGATAGACACAAACACACATACTAACACAAGTAGAAACAAACACACACACAGTCAGGGATAGACACAAACACACATACTAACACAAGTAGACACAAACACACACAGTCAGGGATAGACACAAACACACATACTAACACAAGTAAACACAAACACACACAGTCAGGGATAGACACAAACACACATACTAACACAAGTAGAAACAAACACACACACAGTCAGGGATAGACACAAACACACATACTAACACAAGTAGATACAAACACACACAGTCAGGGATTGTGAGGATTTATTATATGATTAATGTGAACCCAGTTGTATCTACTCCACTCAGTCTCACACCAAACCTAGGTATCTTGATAAACTAGGAACCTTATTCTGCTCATTGACTGAGGGTGACCTGTTTAGGTCAAAAGTAAATTACAACTAACTTTAGTTGCTGGAGATATGCACAACAATGTGAATGTGCTAATACTCTCCTAATTAATATAATAGATAATTGCTAAACAATAAATAATCTCTTTGGAGATTGAATATATTATAACTTTATGTAATTGAAGCTCTGTTAGTATCTCTTCAAATAGAATGTAGCTTATCACTCAGATACAATACTTGAATGTTCAGGTTAGTATAGTTCATATGCAAACTTATTTATAAATACAGCAGGATTGTTATGGCATTATATTGTATGCAGAAATAACCAGGTTATATGCAGAAGATGTTAAGCATGCAAACTTTCCATTAGTAACGTATATGTAGCAGATTGCATTGTTAGTCTATACAGTCTTTGGAACATATGATATTAGCGTAACTTCGGCAATAACTTTATGTTAAGTACGATACCCATCACTTCATGACCAGCGTGTACTTGTGGAGTCTTTGCTAGCTGGCGAATAAGTTGTCCTGTGAAGCAGTGTAGAATCCGGCAACAGAGAGGAGCTGCGACACTGACTCCCGGAGTGCTGATGACGTCAGACGCCGAACTACTGCAGACACGCTGTATGTCAGTTAGCGTTTCAGAATAAAGTATGGTGTCCTGTGATTGAAAAGAACTTTGCAGATATAAGGTTAGCAAACACTTGATGAAAATAGAGAGAGCTTCTTGAAAGTTATGATCACTCCTCATGCGAATCAAATTACCAAGCATAGTTGAATTAGAGAGGAGGGCTTATAAAGGCATAATGGTCATGTGATATTATGTTTAAAGGGACAGTCAAACGTGGAAAACATGAAGTATAGAGAGAGAGAATTACTGTGATATGACAGGACACCCCCCTTAACGATCTGCTCCGCAGATCAGGGTTTGGGACGGTCTGGATGTCTGCGATGAAATAGAGATACCAATCTAGGGGCTGATAAGTTAGTGGATGGTTCCCAAGAATCCTCTTCAGATGTATAATTTTTCCACCGGACTAAATACTGTAGAGAATTCTTATAGAATCTAGAATCTAGAATGGATTCAACTTCGTATGATACATCATCCTCAATGAGTGTCGGAACTTGAGTTGTCAAGACTTGATCTCTGACTGGAACATAAGGTTTCAAAAGGGATACATGAAATGTTGGATGTATCTTAAAAGAATTCGGTAGTTGTAAAGTGACAGCATTAGCATTAACAATCCTAATAATTTTGTAAGGGCCAATAAACAGAGAACCAAGCTTTTTACTGGGAATGTGAAGCTTCAAGTGTTTAGAAGACAACCAAACTAGATCTCCCACCTTATAATCAGGAGGTATTGTTCTCCTTAAGTCATAATAACGTTTTTGCTTTTCTTGAGATTGTAGTAAAATCTGTTTTAGTTGAATGAATCCTTCAGCAATCGTATTCACAGTGTCATTTACCAAAGGACAAGAACTTTCTGATCTTTGAAGAAGATGATAAGAGGGATGAAACCCATAGTTAATGAAAAATTGAGTTGTATTGGTAGATGAATTAATGGTGTTATTATAGGAGAATTCAGCAGTAGGTAGAAGAGAAGACCAGTTGTCTTGCTGAAATGTACAGTAGCATCTTAGATATTGCTCTAAACTCTGATTAGTCCTTTCGGTCTGACCGTTTGTTTGAGGATGGTAAGCTGAACTCAAACGGCGATCAATATGCAAACTAGAACAGAGTTGTGTCCAAAATCGAGAGGTAAATTGTGTACCCCTGTCAGTCGTAATAGAATTAGGTAACCCATGCAATCTGACAATATGTTTGATGAACAATTCTGCTGTTTCTGAAGCTGTTGGTAAAGTGTGAATAGGTATAAAATGTGCCATTTTTGAAAAGAGATCCACAACAACCAGGATGACTGTGTTGTTAGAAGAGGGAGGTAGATCGACAATGAAGTCTAGGGCAATATCTTGCCAAGGTCTGTCAGCGATTGGAAGAGATAAAAGTAAACCATAAGGGTGAATTCTTTGAGATTTACATTTGGTACATACAGCACACCCTTGTATGTATTGTTTTACAGACTGAATCATATGTGGCCACCAGAAATCCCTTTGAATTAAATGAAGAGTTTTCTTGAAACCAGGATGTCCTGAAAGTGGAATATCATGTGCCATAGCTAAAATGTCATTCCTAAGAGATTCTGGAACATACAGTGCATGACCATGGTAGAAAAATCCATCATTACCTTTATGAATCCTAGAGTCATTAATCAATGGATCATTCTGTTGTTGTTCTTTGAGAATAGATGTTTTCCCCACTAAGAGGCCAATGAATTTTTCTGGTGGTATTATTGAGTTTAGTTCAGAACTCTCAGTTAATGGAGTTGAATATCTAGATAGAGCATCTGACTTTGTATTTCTTACTCCTGGACGATAAGTGATTAGAAAATCAAATCTAGTAAAGAATAAACTCCATCTGACTTGTCTGGAAGAAAGACTTTTATTAGTTTTTAGATATTGTAGATTACGATGATCTGTAAATATGATGATTGGAAATCTTGCCCCTTCTAGTAGATGTCTCCAAAATTCAAATGCAGCCTTGATGGCTAGAAGTTCTTTTTCCCCAATTGGGTAATTAATTTCGGCAGAATTCATAACCCGAGAATAATATGCGACAGGATGAAGCATGTTGGTAGAAGAATCTCTTTGAGACAGAATGGCTCCTATTGCAAATTCGGATGCATCTACTTCTAATGTATATTGTTTCGATGGATCTGGGAATTGTAGGCTATGTGAGGATTTATTATATGATTAATGTGAACCCAGTTGTATCTACTCCACTCAGTCTCACACCAAACCTAGGTACCTTGATAAACTAGGAACCTTATTCTGCTCATTGACTGAGGGTGACCTGTTTAGGTCAAAAGTAAATTACAACTAACTTTAGTTGCTGGAGATATGCACAACAATGTGAATGTGCTAATACTCTCCTAATTAATATAATAGCTAATTGCTAAACAATAAATAATCTCTTTGGAGATTGAATATATTATAACTTTATGTAATTGAAGCTCTGTTAGTATCTCTTCAAATAGAATGTAGCTTATCACTCAGATACAAAACTTGAATGTTCAGGTTAGTATAGTTCATATGCAAACTTATTTATAAATACAGCAGGATTGTTATGGCATTATATTGTATGCAGAAATAACCAGGTTATATGCAGAAGATGTTAAGCATGCAAACTTTCCATTAGTAACGTATATGTAGCAGATTGCATTGTTAGTCTATACAGTCTTTGGAACATATGATATTAGCGTAACTTCGGCAATAACTTTATGTTAAGTACGATACCCATCACTTCATGACCAGCGTGTACTTGTGGAGTCTTTGCTAGCTGGCGAATAAGTTGTCCTGTGAGGCAGTGTAGAATCCGGCAACAGAGAGGAGCTGCGACACTGACTCCCGGAGTGTTGATGACGTCAGACGCCGAACTACTGCAGACACGCTGTATGTCAGTTAGCGTTTCAGAATAAAGTATGGTGTCCTGTGATTGAAAAGAACTTTGCAGATATAAGGTTAGCAAACACTTGATGAAAATAGAGAGAGCTTCTTGAAAGTTATGATCACTCCTCATGCGAATCAAATTACCAAGCATAGTTGAATTAGAGAGGAGGGCTTATAAAGGCATAACGGTCATGTGATATTATGTTTAAAGGGACAGTCAAACGTGGAAAACATGAAGTATAGAGAGAGAGAATTACTGTGATATGACAGGGATAGACACAAGCACACATACTAACACAAGTAGACACAAACACACACAGTCAGGGATAGACACAAACACACATACTAACACAAGTAGACACAAACACACACAGTCAGGGATAGACACAAACACACATACTAACACAAGTAGACACAAACACACACAGTCAGGGATAGACACAAACACACATACTAACACAAGTAGACACAAACACACACAGTCAGGGATAGACACAAACACACATACTAACACAAGTAGAAACAAACACACACACAGTCAGGGATAGACACAAACACACATACTAACACAAGTAGAAACAAACACACACACAGTCAGGGATAGACACAAACACACATACTAACACAAGTAGACACAAACACACACAGTCAGGGTTAGACACAAACACACATACTAACACAAGTAGAAACAAACACACACACAGTCAGGGATAGACACAAACACACATACTAACACAAGTAAACACAAACACACACAGTCAGGGATAGACACAAACACACATACTAACACAAGTAGAAACAAACACACACACAGTCAGGGATAGACACAAACACACATACTAACACAAGTAGACACAAACACATACAGTCAGGGATAGACACAAGCACACATACTAACACAAGTAGACACAAACACACACAGTCAGGGATAGACACAAACACACATACTAACATAAGTAGAAACAAACACACACACACAGTCAGGGATAGACACAAACACACATACTAACACAAGTAGACACAAACACACACAGTCAGGGATAGACACAAACACACATACTAACACAAGTAAACACAAACACACACAGTCAGGGATAGACACAAACACACATACTAACACAAGTAGAAACAAACACACACACAGTCAGGGATAGACACAAACACACATACTAACACAAGTAGACACAAACACACACAGTCAGGGATAGACACAAGCACACATACTAACACAAGTAGACACAAACACACACAGTCAGGGATAGACACAAACACACATACTAACACAAGTAGAAACAAACACACACAGTCAGGGATAGACACAAACACACATACTAACACAAGTAGAAACAAACACACACAGTCAGGGATAGACACAAACACACATACTAACACAAGTAGAAACAAACACACACAGTCAGGGATAGACACAAACACACATACTAACACAAGTAGACACAAACACACACAGTCAGGGATAGACACAAACACACATACTAACACAAGTAGACACAAACACACACAGTCAGGGATAGACACAAACACACATACTAACACAAGTAGACACAAACACACACAGTCAGGGATAGACACAAACACACATACTAACACAAGTAGACACAAACACACACAGTCAGGGATAGACACAAACACACATCCGAACACAAGTAAACACAAACACACACAGTCAGGGATAGACACAAACACACATACTAACACAAGTAGAAACAAACACACACACAGTCAGGGATAGACACAAACACACATACTAACACAAGTAAACACAAACACACACAGTCAGGGATAGACACAAACACACATACTAACACAAGTAGAAACAAACACACACACAGTCAGGGATAGACACAAACACACATACTAACACAAGTAGACACAAACACACACAGTCAGGGATAGACACAAGCACACATACTAACACAAGTAGACACAAACACACACAGTCAGGGATAGACACAAACACACATACTAACACAAGTAGAAGCAAACACACACAGTCAGGGATAGACACAAACACACATACTAACACAAGTAGAAACAAACACACACAGTCAGGGATAGACACAAACACACATACTAACACAAGTAGACACAAACACACACAGTCAGGGATAGACACAAACACACATACTAACACAAGTAGACACAAACACACACAGTCAGGGATAGACACAAACACACATACTAACACAAGTAGACACAAACACACACAGTCAGGGATAGACACAAACACACATACTAACACAAGTAGACACAAACACACACAGTCAGGGATAGACACAAACACACATACGAACACAAGTAAACACAAACACACACAGTCAGGGATAGACACAAACACACATACTAACACAAGTAGAAACAAACACACACACAGTCAGGGATAGACACAAACACACATACTAACACAAGTAAACACAAACACACACAGTCAGGGATAGACACAAACACACATACTAACACAAGTAGAAACAAACACACACACAGTCAGGGATAGACACAAACACACATACTAACACAAGTAGACACAAACACACACAGTCAGGGATAGACACAAGCACACATACTAACACAAGTAGACACAAACACACACAGTCAGGGATAGACACAAACACACATACTAACACAAGTAGAAACAAACACACACACAGTCAGGGATAGACACAAACACACATACTAACACAAGTAGACACAAACACACACAGTCAGGGATAGACACAAACACACATACTAACACAAGTAAACACAAACACACACAGTCAGGGATAGACACAAACACACATACTAACACAAGTAGAAACAAACACACACACAGTCAGGGATAGACACAAACACACATACTAACACAAGTAGACACAAACACACACAGTCAGGGATAGACACAAGCACACATACTAACACAAGTAGACACAAACACACACAGTCAGGGATAGACACAAACACACATACTAACACAAGTAGAAACAAACACACACACAGTCAGGGATAGACACAAACACACATACTAACACAAGTAGAAACAAACACACACACAGTCAGGGATAGACACAAACACACATACTAACACAAGTAGACACAAACACACACAGTCAGGGATAGACACAAACACACATACTAACACAAGTAGAAACAAACACACACACAGTCAGGGATAGACACAAACACACATACTAACACAAGTAAACACAAACACACACAGTCAGGGATAGACACAAACACACATACTAACACAAGTAGAAACAAACACACACACAGTCAGGGATAGACACAAACACACATACTAACACAAGTAGACACAAACACACACAGTCAGGGATAGACACAAGCACACATACTAACACAAGTAGACACAAACACACACAGTCAGGGATAGACACAAACACACATACTAACATAAGTAGAAACAAACACACACACACAGTCAGGGATAGACACAAACACACATACTAACACAAGTAGACACAAACACACACAGTCAGGGATAGACACAAACACACATACTAACACAAGTAAACACAAACACACACAGTCAGGGATAGACACAAACACACATACTAACACAAGTAGAAACAAACACACACACAGTCAGGGATAGACACAAACACACATACTAACACAAGTAGACACAAACACACACAGTCAGGGATAGACACAAGCACACATACTAACACAAGTAGACACAAACACACACAGTCAGGGATAGACACCAACACACATACTAACACAAGTAGAAACAAACACACACACAGTCAGGGATAGACACAAACACACATACTAACACAAGTAGACACAAACACACACAGTCAGGGATAGACACAAGCACACATACTAACACAAGTAGACACAAACACACACAGTCAGGGATAGACACAAACACACATACGAACACAAGTAGACACAAACACACACAGTCAGGGATAGACACAAACACACATACGAACACAAGTACACACAAACACACACAGTCAGGGATAGACACAAACACACATACTAACACAAGTACACACAAACACACACAGTCAGGGATAGACACAAACACACATACTAACACAAGTAGACACAGACACACACAGTCAGGGATAGACACAAACACACATACTAACACAAGTACACACAAACACACACAGTCAGGGATAGACACAAACACACATACTAACACAAGTAGACACAAACACACACACACAGTCAGGGATAGACACAAACACACATACTAACACAAGGAGACACAAACACACACAGTCAGGGATAGACACAAACACACATACTAACACAAGTACACACAAACACACACAGTCAGGGAAAGACACAAACACACATACTAACACAAGTACACACAAACACACACACATAGGGGCTGATTTCCGTAAACAGATGTTATGAAGCAGCGGTCTAAAGACCGCTGCTCCATAACTTGTCTGCCTGCTCTGAGGCAACTCTGCGTAATCAACCCGATCAAATACGATTGGGTTGATTGACACCCCCTGCTAGCAGCCAAAGGAAAGAGACACGTGTGTGCCGCCTCCAATCAACAGCTAGCTCTCAGTAGTGCATTGCTGCTGCTGACACTACCAGGATACCAAGAGAACAAATACATTTTTATTATAGAACTAGAATGTCCCTTGAAATCACGTTCTACCTGATCCATGGAAACTCATGGAATTTCATGATCTTTTTAAAGTTTGCTTTGTTCTCATGATATTCTTTGTTAAAGAGATACTTAGGTAGGTGTCTGTAGCACTACATGGCAGGAAATTGGGCTGCCATCTAGTGCTCTTGCATATAGATAGCATACTTGCAAAGCAGCTGCCATATAGTGCTCTTAACACGTGCACGCTCCTGAGCTTACCTACGTGCTTTTCAGCAAATGATACCAAGAGAACAAAGAAAATGTGATAATAGAAGTAAATTAGAAAGCGGTTTAATATGTCATGATATCATCATGATGCCCCTGTAACCTCTTCCTGCCGGTACTTGTTACATCGGGCGGCATAGAATGTCCTAACGGCAGGAAGGGGTTAAAGTGTACGGGTATTTTTGTATGTAAATAATTTGATACGTTGCTGTACATTATTGTTATCAATAGCAGGTGCCACTGATCAGATCATCCTTATGGGAGGTGTGACCTTACAATGTACCGACAAACAACATGGATCTGGCATTGTTTATTTATACAAAGTTATTTTACTTTAGCAGATCCTCATCAAATGGCAGTTTTACACCATAGATATTGTGAGACTTTTCCTTCTGGTAATAATATTTAACTTCTCATGTCCTGTACTATGTAGGTTTGTGGCATTTATTGGGGACATTATTAAGCATTTGAAAGATAATGTGACATGAAGTTACTATAAAGTGTTCATGGTCATTGAAAATAAATAAATTAAAAAGAACAACATAGTCTGGCTCTTGCTTGAAAAAGAGGACCCTTACATTTCTGCTGGTAGATCCAGTCCAGGTTTTCAGGTCAGCCCTGTTAATTAGTTCAGCCACCTGTGTGCGTTGTATTGGAAAGGAGCTCCTGAGCGCTGCTTGTATAGAAAACTCACTGAATAGGACCCAAATACCTGAGAACAACTAACAGTAAGTCGGATCCCGAATATGTTGTAGTTAGGAACGGCCTCTGGCTATACTTCACCTGCTGTTAAAGGGACAGGATTATCAAATAAAAAATAAAAAAAGCTTTGCAATATATTTTTCCTTCATTTCCTGTAATTTAGATCTGAAAAATGTTTCTCTTGTAATTCTAAGAATAGAAAGGGCAGACTGCAGGATTTGCAAGGCCAACCATGCTTCATATATGTCCTTATTTTATCTCAGCATAGATGATAAGATAAGATATTAAAAAGGCAATTTTTGATAACATAATAATAGAGGCTATATATGTTTACTATAGACAGTATTGGCTCCTTCAAATAAGACTATTGGCGGTGGGAGTTTGGCTGTAGAAAATCGATTGCAGCAAATCATTTGTTAATTATACAGCACAAGTTGCCAGGACTGATTTTATATGATCATTTCTTTATCATTCTATTACAACACAACTAGAAGTTTCACTATAGCATTGTATGTATTGCTATATTTTCTTCTAATTATTCACATTGCCCCAAGGCTTAAAGGGACACTGAACCCAAATGTTTTCTTTCGTGATTCAGATAGAGCATGAGATTTTAAGCACCTTTCTAATTTACTCCTATTATCAAATGGTCTTTATTCTCTTGGTATCTTTATTTGAAATGCAAGGATGTAAGTGTAGATGCCGGCCCATTTTTGGTGAACAACCTGGGTTGTCCTTGCTGATTGGTGGATAAATTCATCCACCAATAAAAAAGTTCTGTCCAGAGTTCTGAACAAAAAAAAAAGCTTAGATGCCTTCTTTTTCAAATACAGATAGCAAGAGAACGAAGACAAATTGATAATAGTTGTAAATTAGAAAGTTGCTTAAAATTGCTGCTCTATCTGAATCACGAAAGAAAAATGTTGGATTCAGTGTCCCTTTAAACATAGTGGTGTTACTGTTCACGTGCCAGCTGGTGCCAACACTTGTTGCAGATGTTGACATAAAGGGGTACATTTATGAAGCTGATTTTGCAGCTTTTTGAACGATACAGAGCAGATGCACCGGCAGCTACATATCTAAAATGCAGAAACCGCTTCTTTTGCCTTTCTGCCACCTCAGAAGTGGGGATATTGATCACATGACACTCGCTTGTATGGGGTGATCACATGACACTCCCTTGTATGGGGTGATCACATGACACTCGCTTGTATGGGGTGATCACATGACACTCGCTTGTATGGGGTGATCACATGACACTCGCTTGTATGGGGTGATTAATCACATGACACTCGCTTGTATGGGGTGATCACATGACACTCGCTTGTATGGGGTGATTAATCACATAACACTCGCTTGTATGGGGTGATTAATCACATGACACTTGCTTGTATGGGGTGATTGATCACATGATACTCGCTTGTATGGGGTGATCACATGACACTCGCTTGTATGGGGTGATTAATCACATGACACTCGCTTGTATGGGGTGATCACATGACACTCGCTTGTATGGGGTGATTAATCACATGACACTTGCTTGTATGGGGTGATTAATCACTTGACACTCGCTTATATGGGGTGATTAATCACTTGACACTCGCTTGTATGGGGTGATTAATCACATGACACTCGCTTGTATGGGGTGATTAATCACATGACCCTCGCTTGTATGGGGTGATCACATGACACTCGCTTGTATGGGGTGATTAATCACATGACACTCGCTTGTATGGGGTGATCACATGACACTCGCTTGTATGGGGTGATTAATCACATGACACTTGCTTGTATGGGGTGATTAATCACTTGACACTCGCTTATATGGGGTGATTAATCACTTGACACTCGCTTGTATGGGGTGATTATTCACATGACACTCGCTTGTATGGGGTGATTAATCACATGACACTCGCTTGTATGGGGTGATTAATCACATAACACTCGCTTGTATGGGGTGATTAATCACATAACACTCGCTTGTATGGGGTGATCACATGACACTCGCTTGTATGGGGTGATTAATCACATGACACTCGCTTGTATGGGGTGATCACATGACACTCGCTTGTATGGGGTGATTAATCACATGACACTTGCTTGTATGGGGTGATTAATCACTTGACACTCGCTTGTATGGGGTGATTAATCACTTGACACTCGCTTGTATGGGGTGATTAATCACTTGACACTCGCTTGTATGGGGTGATTAATCACATAACACTCGCTTGTATGGGGTGATTAATCACTTGACACTTGCTTGTATGGGGTGATTAATCACATAACACTCGCTTGTATGGGGTGATTAATCACATGACACTCGCTTGTATGGGGTGATTAATCACATAACACTCGCTTGTATGGGGTGATCACATGACACTCGCTTGTATGGGGTGATCACATGACACTCGCTTGTATGGGGTGATCACATAACACTCGCTTGTATGGGGTGATTAATCACATAACACTCGCTTGTATGGGGTGATTAATCACATGACACTCGCTTGTATGGGGTGATTAATCACATGACACTCGCTTGTATGGGGTGATTAATCACATGACACTCGCTTGTATGGGGTGATCACATGACACTCGCTTGTATGGGGTGATTAATCACTTGACACTCGCTTGTATGGGGTGATTAATCACATGACACTCGCTTGTAAGTATGGGGTGATTAATCACATGACACTCGCTTGTATGGGGTGATTAATCACTTGACACTCGCTTGTATGGGGTGATTAATCACATGACACTCGCTTGTATGGGGTGATCACATGACACTCGCTTGTATGGGGTGATTAATCACTTGACACTCGCTTGTATGGGGTGATTAATCACATGACACTCGCTTGTATGGGGTGATCACATGACACTCGCTTGTATGGAGTGATTATTCACATGACACTCGCTTGTATGGGGTGATTAATCACATGACACTCGCTTGTATGGGGTGATTAATCACTTGACACTCGCTTGTATGGGGTGATTAATCACATAACACTCGCTTGTATGGGGTGATTAATCACATGACACTCGCTTGTATGGGGTGATTAATCACATAACACTCGCTTGTATGGGGTGATTAATAACATGACACTCGCTTGTATGGGGTGATTAATCACATAACACTCGCTTGTATGGGGTGATTAATCACATGACACTCGCTTGTATGGGGTGATCACATGACACTCGCTTGTATGGGGTGATTAATCACATGACACTCGCTTGTATGGGGTGATTAATCACTTGACACTCGCTTGTATGGGGTGATTAATCACTTGACACTCGCTTGTATGGGGTGATTAATCACATGACACTCGCTTGTATGGGGTGATCACATGACACTCGCTTGTATGGAGTGATTACTCACATGACACTCGCTTGTATGGGGTGATTAATCACATGACACTCGCTTGTATGGGGTGATCACTTGACACTCGCTTGTATGGGGTGATCACTTGACACTCGCTTGTATGGGGTGATTAATCACTTGACACTCGCTTGTATGGGGTGATTAATCACATGACACTCGCTTGTATGGGGTGATTAATCACATGACACTCGCTTGTATGGGGTGATTAATCACATGGCGCTCGCTTGTATGGGGTGATTAATCACATAACACTCGCTTGTATGGGGTGATTAATCACTTGACACTCGCTTGTATGGGGTGATCACATGACACTCGCTTGTATGGGGTGATTATTCACTTGACACTCGCTTGTATGGGGTGATTAATCACTTGACACTCGCTTGTATGGGGTGATTAATCACATGACACTCGCTTGTATGGGGTGATTAATCACTTGACACTCGCTTGTATGGGGTGATTAATCACTTGACACTCGCTTGTATGGGGTGATCACATGACACTCGCTTGTATGGGGTGATTAATCACATAACACTCGCTTGTATGGGGTGATCACATGACACTCGCTTGTATGGGGTGATCACATGACACTCGCTTGTATGGGGTGATTAATCACATGACACTCGCTTGTATGGGGTGATTAATCACTTGACACTCGCTTGTATGGGGTGATCACATGACACTCGCTTGTATGGGGTGATTAATCACTTGACACTCGCTTGTATGGGGTGATTAATCACATGACACTCGCTTGTATGGGGTGATTAATCACATAACACTCGCTTGTATGGGGTGATTAATCACATGACACTCGCTTGTATGGGGTGATTAATCACATGACACTCGCTTGTATGGGGTGATTGATCTCATGACAGGTAATGTTGTAATTATTTTAACTAGGTAGCTATTAAATAGTCAATAACTATTTAATAGCTATTGTACCTAGTTAAAATAAATACAAAGTTGTCTGTAAAATAAATATAAATCCTAAGATAGCTACAATGTAATTATTATTTATATTGTAGCTATATTAGGGTTTATTTTATAGGTAAGTATTTAGTTTTAAATAGGATTAATGTATTTAATTAATTTAATGATAGTGTAGTGTTAGGTGTAATTGTAACTTAGGTTAGGATTTATTTTACAGGTAATTTTGTAATTATTTTAACTAGGTAGCTATTAAATAGTTATTAACTATTTAATAGCTATTGTACCTGGTTAAAATAAATACAAAGTTACCTGTAAAATTAAAATAAATCCTAAGCTAGCTACAATGTAACTATTAGTTATATTGTAGCTATCTTAGGGTTTATTTTACAGGTAAGTATTTAGTTTTAAATAGGATTAATTTATTTAATTATAGTAATTTTATTTCGTTTTATTTAAATTGTATTTAAGTTAGGGGGTGTTAGGGTTAGGGTTAGACTTAGGTTTAGGGGTTAATAACTTTATTATAGTAGCAGCAACGTTGGGGGTGGGAGATTAGGGGTTAATAATTGTAGGTAGGTGGCGGCGATGTAAGGGAGGGCAGATTAGGGGTTAATAAAATTTATTATAGTGTTTGCGAGGCGGAAGTGCGGCGGTTTAGGGGTTAATACATTTATTATAGTGGCGGCGATGTCCGGTCGGCAGATTAAGGGTTAATACTTGTAGTTAGGTTGCGGCGACGTTGGGGGGGGGCAGATTAGGGGTTAATAACTATAATGTAGGGGTCGGCGATGTTAGGGACAGCAGATTAGGGGTTGATAGCTATAATGTAGGTGGCGGCTGTGACGAGACCAATCTCGCCACTGTGCATTGGAGGGCCTGTTATGGAACATTCTTTGGGCTGGAGGTACATGGGCTTAAGGATACCCAGAGACTGCATGGAAATGTGGAATTTTATATGCTGGACACCCCATGTACTTTCATAACTCTGTCTTATGTCCATGTCACCTTGTATCCATAAATACAGGATGGGTACAGGGTGTGAGTGCCCCTTGTGGGAGCAATTGTGACTCTATAAACCAAGTGGGCATAAAGGATTTAATAGCTAATAAGGGCTGTTCTTATATTCTGTAATAAGATGTATTTTATTTACGTTTCAGATCTGATTGTGTCTCAGGAGTCTGGGTAAACTGATTGTGTTTTGTGTGATTATGTTAACTAGACTGCCCAACATCAGATTGTCTGAGTAAACTTTCTTTCCCAGTTAATTAACTTAATATGTTAATCTGTTTTACCTGTGAATAGACAATTGTTAGAGGTTTGATGCATTGTTCATATGTTTGCTTTACTGTTTAACCAATGCCCTCTGTAACCTGAAGCCAGGGTGTATAAATATGTGTGCTGCTTTTAAATAAACTATTTATTTTGCTGATATCTGTTTGACCCTCACCATGGAGCATTGACTCATGCTTGGGGGGAAGGAGAGTGGAAATTTACTGTATGCTGCCTGTGCCTCTGCCCTTTTATGCCAGGGTTATACCGTTACAATTGGTGGCAAGCGACAGGATCGTTCCCACAGCCAGAAGGAGAGCTACAGGAGACACCATTCCGTGGATTTACAAGTTGGGGGCAACGCATGTCCCAGTACAGTGACCCTTAAAGCAACAGAATGGAACCAGCAGTGTTATACGAGGAGGAGGACCTGGATGGCCAGGATACATTAAGGAAAGGCATCTGGTACCAGGCCCTGGATAATGTACAATACCAGCAGGGTAAGAGTCTCCCCAGTGAAGAGCAGCGGTTGCAGAAGCAAGTGGCCCTGCGGAGAGCAGCCCCTGGAGGAATGGGTGAAGGAACTAGAGCACCGGGTATGGCAGGAGCTATGGCTGGAGGATGCCTACCAGGCGCTCTGGTGGTATTTGGCACAGTATATACCCTGGACAGCCGAGCATGACAAGCCAGAGGGAGAGGAGTTTTATGGTCCTGGCTTGTTATGGGAGTCCTTTGCAGAGCCTGACTTTGGGAGCCCTGCACAGACCAGACTTCAGGATATGTTCTATGAGAGGGAGGCTAGGCATGACTGGGCTGACCCCCATGAGGTAGAGCCAGACCTGGCTCACTTAGCAGCCCTGGAGTGGGAACTGGAGCAGGACTACCGAGATCTCTTCCACTCCATTGGGAAGGCTCAGCAGGACAGCAAGGTGAAAGACCCAGATCCAGACCCATTCACCTGGGAAGATATTGTGGAGAATTACTGGGAAGGACCCCAGGTGGCTGGTGGAGATGGGACCGAGGTCTCTCCACCGGTCCTGCAGGGAATTGGGAGCCCAGACTCCATTCCCCAGCGGCAGGCTGAGTTACAGGGGGCAGAGACAGTTGGTCCTGTCCCCCAGCAGCAGAGGAATATGCAGGGAATTGGGAGCCCAGACTCCATTCCCCAGCGGCAGGCTGAGTTACAGGGGACAGAGACAGTTGGTCCTGTCCCCTAGCAGCAGAGGAATATGCAGGGAATTGGGAGCCCAGACTCCATTCCCCAGCGGCAAGCTGAGTTACAGGGGGCAGAGACAGTTGGTCCTGTCCCCCAGCAGCAGAGGAATATGCAGGGAATTGGGAGCCCAGACTCCATTCCCCAGCGGCAGGCTGAGTTACAGGGGGCAGAGACAGTTGGTTCTGCCCCCCATCAGCAGTGTCAGATGCAGTGGATTGGGAGCCCAGTCTCCATTCCCCAGCGGCTGGAAGTATGTATGGCAGAGGAGCTTGTTACCCCCTCTCCCCAGCGGCAGCTTAACGCACCAGGGGGAGACAGTAAGCCCCACAACCGTGCAGATGGGACCGTGGTCTCTGCACTTACAGCACAGGGGGTAGGGACAGTTGGTCCTGTCCCCCAGCAACAGGGCTGTTTAGCCAAAGGGGAGACGATTGGTCTCCCCCTCCAGCAGCACAGCTATGTATCCAAAGGGGAGACAGTCGGTCTCCCCCTCCAGCAACCAGGCTCCCACCAGGCTACTTCCATGGTAGTGCTGGCACCCGGGCAGAGTACAGCTGGTCTCTGCCCACCTCGCAACCCACCAATTCAGTGTAACAGTCCCCCACACAGCTGTGGACAAGTTTTCCCTGTACTCAGGTGTAGTAGCCATTTATTGTGGGTGGGCTGTACTACTAATTGTGTTTTATGGGTGGGTTGCTGGACTGACCAGGGCACTGACCGGCAGGAGGTCAGATACCCTGTTAGTCTGTTTGGAAAAGGGGAGAGATGTGACGAAACCAATCTCGCCACTGTGCATTGGAGGGCCTGTTATGGAACATTCTTTGGGCTGGAGGTGCATGGGCTTAAGGATACCCAGAGACTGCATGGAAATGTGGAATTTTATATGCTGGACACCCCATGTACTTTCATAACTCTGTCTTATGTCCATGTCACCCTGTATCCATAAATACAGGATGGGTACAGGGTGTGAGTGCCCCTTGTGGGAGCAATTGTGACTCTATAAACCAAGTGGGCATAAAGGACTTAATAGCTAATAAGGGCTGTTCTTATATTCTGTAATAAGATGTATTTTATTTACGTTTCAGATCTGATTGTGTCTCAGGAGTCTGTCTGGGTAAACTGATTGTGTTTTGTGTGATTATGTTAACTAGACTGCCCAACATCAGATTGTCTGAGTAAACTTTCTTTCCCAGTTAATTAACTTAATATGTTAATCTGTTTTACCTGTGAATAGACAATTATTAAAGGTTTGATGCATTGTTCATATGTTTGCTTTCCTGTTTAACCAATGCCCTCTGTAACCTGAAGCCAGGGTGTATAAATATTTGTGCTGCTTTTAAATAAACTATTAATTTTGCTGATATCTGTTTGACCCTCACCATAGAGCTTTGACTCATGCTTGGGGGGAGGGAGAGTGGAAATTTACTGTATGCTGCCTGTGCCTCTGCCCTTTTATGCCAGGGTTATACCGTTACAATTGGTGGTAAGAGACGGGATCGTTCCCACAGCCAGAAGGACAGCTACAGGAGAAACCATTCCGTGGATTTACAAGTTGGGGGCAACGCATGTCCCAGTACAGTGACCCTTAAAGCAACAGAATGGAACCAGCAGTGTTATACGAGGAGGAGGACCTGGATGGCCGGGATGCATTAAGGAAAGGCATCTGGTACCAGGCCCTGGATAATGTACAATACCAGCAGGGTAAGAGTCTCCCCAGTGAAGAGCAGCAGTTGCAGAAGCAAGTGGCCCTGCGGAGAGCAGCCCCTGGAGGAATGGGTGAAGGAACTAGAGCACCGGGTATGGCAGGAGCTATGGCTGGAGGATGCCTACCAGGCGCTCTGGTGGTATTTGGCACAGTATATACCCTGGACAGCCGAGCATGACAAGCCAGAGGGAGAGGAGTTTTATGGTCCTGGCTTGTTATGGGAGTCCTTTGCAGAGCCTGACTTTGGGAGCCCTGCACAGACCAGACTTCAGGATATTTTCTATGAGAGGGAGGCTAGGCATGACTGGGCTGACCCCCATGAGGTAGAGCCAGACCTGGCTCACTTAGCAGCCCTGGAGTGGGAACTGGAGCAGGACTACCGAGATCTCTTCCACTCCATTGGGAAGGCTCAGCAGGACAGCAAGGTGAAAGACCCAGATCCAGACCCATTCAGCTGGGAAGATATTGTGGAGAATTACTGGGAAGGACCCCAGGTGGCTGGTGGAGATGGGACCGAGGTCTCTCCACCGGTCCTGCAGGGAATTGGGAGCCCAGACTCCATTCCCCAGCGGCAGGCTGAGTTACAGGGGGCAGAGACAGTTGGTCCTGTCCCCCAGCAGCAGAGGAATATGCAGGGAATTGGGAGCCCAGACTCCATTCCCCAGCGGCAGGCTGAGTTACAGGGGACAGAGACAGTTGGTCCTGTCCCCTAGCAGCAGAGGAATATGCAGGGAATTGGGAGCCCAGACTCCATTCCCCAGCGGCAAGCTGAGTTACAGGGGGCAGAGACAGTTGGTCCTGTCCCTCAGCAGCAGAGGAATATGCAGGGAATTGGGAGCCCAGACTCCATTCCCCAGCGGCAGGCTGAGTTACAGGGGGCAGAGACAGTTGGTTCTGCCCCCCATCAGCAGTGTCAGATGCAGTGGATTGGGAGCCCAGTCTCCATTCCCCAGCGGCTGGAAGTATGTATGGCAGAGGAGCTTTTTACCCCCTCTCCCCAGCGGCAGCTTAACGCACCAGGGGGAGACAGTAAGCCCCACAACCGTGCAGATGGGACCGTGGTCTCTGCACTTACAGCACAGGGGGTAGGGACAGTTGGTCCTGTCCCCCAGCAACAGGGCTGTTTAGCCAAAGGGGAGACGATTGGTCTCCCCCTCCAGCAGCACAGCTATGTATCCAAAGGGGAGACAGTCGGTCTCCCCCTCCAGCAACCAGGCTCCCACCAGGCTACTTCCATGGTAGTGCTGGCACCCGGGCAGAGTACAGCTGGTCTCTGCCCACCTCGCAACCCACCAATTCAGTGTAACAGTCCCCCACACAGCTGTGGACAAGTTTTCCCTGTACTCAGGTGTAGTAACCATTTATTGTGGGTGGGCTGTACTACTAATTGTGTTTTATGGGTGGGTTGCTGGACTGACCAGGGCACTGACCGGCAGGAGGTCAGATACCCTGTTAGTCTGTTTGGAAAAGGGGAGAGATGTGACGAAACCAATCTCGCCACTGTGCATTGGAGGGCCTGTTATGGAACATTCTTTGGGCTGGAGGTACATGGGCTTAAGGATACCCAGAGACTGCATGGAAATGTGGAATTTTATATGCTGGACACCCCATGTACTTTCATAACTCTGTCTTATGTCCATGTCACCCTGTATCCATAAATACAGGATGGGTACAGGGTGTGAGTGCCCCTTGTGGGAGCAATTGTGACTCTATAAACCAAGTGGGCATAAAGGACTTAATAGCTAATAAGGGCTGTTCTTATATTCTGTAATAAGATGTATTTTATTTACGTTTCAGATCTGATTGTGTCTCAGGAGTCTGTCTGGGTAAACTGATTGTGTTTTGTGTGATTATGTTAACTAGACTGCCCAACATCAGATTGTCTGAGTAAACTTTCTTTCCCAGTTAATTGACTTAATATGTTAATCTGTTTTACCTGTGAATAGACAATTATTAAAGGTTTGATGCATTGTTCATATGTTTGCTTTCCTGTTTAACCAATGCCCTCTGTAACCTGAAGCCAGGGTGTATAAATATGTGTGCTGCTTTTAAATAAACTATTAATTTTGCTGATATCTGTTTGACCCTCACCATAGAGCTTTGACTCATGCTTGGGGGGAGGGAGAGTGGAAATTTACTGTATGCTGCCTGTGCCTCTGCCCTTTTATGCCAGGGTTATACCGTTACATCAGCGATGTCCGGTCAGCAGATTAGGGGTTAATACTTGTAGTTAGATTGCGGCGACGTTGGGGGGGTAGATTAGGGGTTAATAACTATAATGTAGGGGTCGGCGATATCCGGTCGGCAGATTCGGGGTTAATACTTGTAGTTAGGTTGCGGCGACGTTGGGGGGGGCAGATTAGGGGTTAATAAATATAATATAGGGGTCGGCTGTGTTAGGGGCAGCAGATTAGGGGTTCATAGGTATAATGTAGGTGGCGGCGGTGTCAGGAGCGGCAGATTAGGGGTTAATAAGATAATGCAGGTGTCAGCGATAGCGGGGGCGGCAGATTAGGGGTTAATAAGTGTTAGATTAGGGGTGTTTAGAGACTCGGGGTTCATGTTAGGGTGTTAGGTGCAGACTTAGTGTTTCCCCATAGGAAACAATGGGGCTGCGTTAAGAGCTGAACGTTGCTTTTTTGCAGGTGTTAGGTTTTTTTTCAGCCAAAACTGCCCCATTGTTTCCTATGGGGGAATGCCGAATTTTACCGAGCTAATTCGGATTTATTCAGAGATACGGCAGCTATTTCGGATTCTTTAGGTAGATTCAGAAGTATTTTAATTCGGAAATTCGAATCTCTCCGAATTTACCGAATTTTCCGAATTTCCGAATAAATCCGAAACGAATCGCACATGTCTACTTGTAACATAGTATTAATCACTGAGTCAGAGAAACCTCTATGACTTAGTACTAAGCGTTCAATTTCCATACCTTCAAATGTAATGATTTGAGATCCTGATGGAAAAACGGACCTTGAGATAGTAGGTCTGGCCATAACGGAAGTGGCCAAGGCAGGCAACTGGACATCCGAACCAGATCCGCATACCAAAACCATGCTTGAGCCACCATCAACACAAATGATTGTTCCATGATGATTTTGGAGATCACGCTTGGAAGGAGAACTAGAGGCGGGAAAATGTAAGCAGGATGATAACACCAAGGAAGTGTCAGCGCATCCACTGCTTCCGCCTGAACATCCTTGGACCTGGGCAGGTATCTGGGAAGTTTATTGTTTAGATGAGAGGCCATGAGATCTATCTCTGGAAGACCCCACATCTGAACAATCTGAGAAAATACATCTGGATGGAGAGACCACTCCTGTGGATGTAAAGTCTGGCGGCTGAGATAATCCGCCTCCCAATTGTCTACACCTGGGATATGCACCGCAGAGATTAGACAGAAGATGGATTCCACCCAAGCAAGTATCCGAGATACTTCTTTCATAGCTTGGGGACTGTGAGTCCCACCCTGATGATTGACATATGCCTTTGTTGTAATATTGTCTGTCTGAAAACAAATGAACAGTTCTCTCTTTAACAGAGGCCAAAACTGAAGAGCTCTGAGAATTGCACGGAGTTCTAAAATATTTATTGGTAATCTCACCTCTTGAGATTTCCAAACCCCTTGTGCTGTCAGAGATCCCCAAACAACTCCCCAACCTGAAAGACTTGCATCTGTTGTGATCACAGTCCAGGTTGGCCGGACAAAAGAAGCCCCTTGAACTAAACGATGGAGATCTATCCACCACGTCAGAGAGTGTCGTACATTGGGATTTAAGGATATTAATTGTGATATATTTGTATAATCCCTGCACCATTGGTTCAGCATACAAAGCTGAAGAGGTCTCATGTGAAAATGAGCAAAGGGGATCGCGTCCGATGCTGCAGTCATGAGACCTAAAGCTTCCATGCACATAGCCACTGAACGGAATGACTGAGACTGAAGGTGCCGGCAGGCTGCAACCAATTTTAAGCGTCTCTTGTCTGTTAGATTCAGTGTCCATGACTCTGTCTCTATCTGGAAGCCTAAAAAGGTGGCCCTTGTCTGAGGAATCAAGAAACTTTTTGGTAAATTGATCCTCCAACCATGTTTCTGAAGGAACAACACTAGTTGATTTGTGTGAGATTCTGCAGTACGTAACGACTGAGCTAGTACCAAGATATCGTCCAAATAAGGAAACAACACAATACCCTGTTCTCTGATTACAAAGATTCTTGGAGCTGTTGCTAGGCCAAATGGAAGAGCAACAAATTGGTAATGCTTGTTTAGAAAAGAGAATCTCAGAAACTGATAATGTTCTGGATGAATCGGAATATGAAGGTATGCATCCTGCAAGTATATTGTGGACATATAATGTCCTCGCTGAACAAAAGGCAGAATAGTCCTTATAGTCACCATCTTGAAAGTTCGTACTCTTACATAACGATTCAAAAATTTCAGATCCAGAACTGGTCTGAATAAATTTTCCTTTTTTGGGACAATGAATAGATTTGACTAAAACCCCAAACCTTGTTCCTGAAAAGGAACTGGCATGATTACCCCTGAAGACTCCAGGTCTGAAACACACTTCAGGAAAGCCTGAGCTTTTACTGGATTTGCTGGGATACGTGAGAGAAACATTTTCTCACAGGAGGTCTTACTCTGAATCCTATTCGATACCCTTGAGAGACAATGCTCTGAATACATTGATTTTGGACAGATTTTATCCAAATATCCTTGAAAAACCTTAATCTGCCCCCTACCAGCTGAGCTGGAATGAGGGCCACACCTTCATGCGGACTTAGGGGCTGACTTTGGTTTCCTAAATGGCTTGGAATTATTCCAATTTGAGGAAGGCTTCCAATTGGAAGCAGATTCCTTGGGGGGAGGATTGAGTTTTTTGTTCCTTATTCTGACGAAAGGAACGAAAACGGTTAGAAGCCTTAGATTTACCCTTAGGTTTTTTATCCTGAGGCAGGAAAACTCCCTTTCCCCCAGTGACAGTTGAAATAATAGAATCCAACTGAGAACCAAATAAATTATTACCTTGGAAAGAAAGAGATAGTAATCTAGATTTAGATGTCATATCGGCATTCCAAGATTTAAGCCACAAAGCTCTTCTAGCTAATATAGCTAAGGACATGGACCTAACATCAATTTTGATAATATCAAAAATGGCATCACAAATAAAATGATTAGCATATTGCAATAAGTGAATAATGCTAGATAAGTCAGAATCCAATTCCTGTTGCACTAAATTCTCCAACCAGAAAGTTGATGCAGCCGCAACATCAGCCAAAGAAATTGCAGGTCTGAAAAGATGACTTGAATATAAATAGGCCTTCCTTAGATAAGATTCAAGCTTCCTATCTAAAGGATCCTTAAAGGAAGTACTATCTTCCATAGGAATAGTGGTACGTTTAGCAAGAGTAGAAATAGCCCCATCAACTTTGGGGGATTTTTTCACAAAACTGTATAGATTTTGCTGGTAAAGGATACAATTTTTTAAACCTTGAAGAAGGAATAAAAGAAGTACCTGGCTTATTCCATTCCTTAGAAATCATATCAGAAATAGCTTAAGGAATAGGAAAAACCCCTGGAGAAACCACAGGAGGTTTAAAAACAGCATTTAAACGTTTATTAGACTGAACGTCAATAGGACTGGTTACCTCAATATCCAAAGTAATTAACACTTCTTTTAATAAAGAACACATATACTCTATTTTAAATAAATAAGTAGATTTGTCAGTGTCAATGTCTGAGGAAGGATCTTCTGTATCAGATAGATCCTCATCAGAAGAGGATAAATTATTATGTTGTTGGTCATTTGAAATTTCATCAACTAAATGAGAAGTTTTAAAAGACCTTTTACGTTTATTATAAGGTGGAAATGCAGACAAAGCCTTCATAATAGAATCAGAAACAAATTCTTTAAAATTTACAGCTATATCATGCACATTAGAAGTTGAAGGAACTGCAACTGGCAATGTACTATTACTGATAGAAACACTATCTGCATGTAAAAGTTTATCATGACAACTATTATAAATGACATTCGGCGAAATAATTTCTACAATTTTACAACAAATGCACTTAGCTTTGGTAGAACCGATGTCAGGCAGCAATGTTCCAGCAGAAACTTCTGAGACAGGATCAGATTGAGACATCTTGCAAAATGTAAGAGAAAAAAACAACATATAAAGCAAAATTATCTTTTTCCTTATATGACAGTTTCAGGAATGGGAAAAAATGCAAATAGCATAGCCCTGTGATAGAGAAAAAGGCAAGAGGTAAACATCAATGGGGTATTGAAATAATGAAAAAGTATGACGCACAACGTAACAAACATTTTTGGCGCTAAAAATATTTTTGCGCCAAGAATGACGCAATAAAGTTTAGCATTTGACTCACCCGCGGGCCTAATACCGCTGCAATTTGCAAGAAGTAGTCAATCGAAAAAAAGACTAAACCCTAGGTAAGAAATACATTTCTTAAATAAATGTTTATATTCCCCAAATATGAAACTGACAGTCTGCAGAAGGAAATACATGAACCTGACTCATGGCAAATATAAGTACAATACATATATTTAGAACTTTATATAAATGCATAAAGTGCCAAACCATAGCTGAGGTGTCTTAAGTAATAAAAAACATACTTACCAAAAGACACCCCTCCACATATAGCAGATAGTCAAACCAGTACTAAAACAGTTATCAGTAGAGGTAATGGTAAATTGAGAGTATATCATCGATCTGAAAAGGGAGGTAGGAGATGAATCTCTACGACCGATAACAGAGAACCTATGAAATAGACCCCCATTAGGGAAATCATCGTATTCAATAAGTGATACTCCCTTCACGTCCCTCTGACATTCGCTGTACTCTGAGAGGAATCGGGCTTCAACAATGCTGAGAAGCGCATATCAACGTAGAAATCTTAGCACAAACTTACTTCACCACCTCCATAGGAGGCAAAGTTTGTAAAACTGAATTGTGGGTGTGGTGAGGGGTGTATTTATAGGCATTTTGAGGTTTGGGAAACTTTGCCCCTCCTGGTAGGATTGTATATCCCATACGTCACTAGCTCATGGACTCTTGCCAATTACATGAAAGAAATTACAATTAATACCTAAATAATTCCTATTTAAAACTAAATACTTACCTATAAAATAAACCCTAAGCTAGCTACAATATAACTAATAGTTACATTGTATCTATCTTAGGTTTTATTTTTATTTCACAACTAAGTTTGTATTTATTTTAACTTTGTAGACTAGTTATTAAATAGTTATTAACTAGCTAAAATAAATACAAATTTACCTGTAAAATAAAACCTAACCTATCTTACACTAACACCTAACCTTACACTACAATTAAATAAATTACATTAATTAAATACAATTAACTAAATTACAAAAAAACAAACAAACACTAAATTACACAAAATAAAAAAGAAATTATCAAATATTTAATCTAATTACACCTAATTTAATAGCCCTATCAAAATAAAAAAGTCCCCCCAAAATAAAAAAAACCCTAGCCTAAACTAAACTGCCAATGGTCCTAAAAAGGGCCATTTACGGGCATTGCCCCAAAGAAATCAGCTCTTTTACCTGTAAAAAAATACAAACAACCCCCCAACAGTAAAACCCACCACCCACACAACCAAACCCCCAAATAAAATCCTATCTAAAAAAACCTAAGCTCCCCATTGCCCTGAAAATGGCATTTGGATGGGCATTGCCCTTAAAAGGACATTTAGCTCTTTTTCAGCCCAAACCCTAAGCTAAAAATAAAACCAATCCAATTAACCCTTAAACAAACCTAACACTAACCCCTGAAGATCCACTTACAGTTTTCGAAAAGACCGGACATCCATCCTCCACGAAGCCGGGAGAAGTCTTTATCCAAGCGGCAAGAAGTCCTCAACCAAGCCGGGAGAAGTCTTCATTCAAGCGGCAAGAAGTGGTCCTCCAGACGGGCAGAAGTCTTCATCCAGACGGCATCTTCTATCTTCATCCGTCCGACGCAGAGCAGCTCCATCTTCAAGACATCCGGCGCAGAGCATCCTCTTCTGTCGACGGCTCTTCAAGAATGAAGGTTCCTTTAAGGGACGTCATCCAAGATGGCGTCCCTTAAATTCCAATTGGCTAATAGAATACTATCAGCCAATTGGAATTAAAGGTGAAAAAATCCTATTGGCTGATGCAATCAGCCAATAGGATTGAGCTTCAATCCTATTGGCTGATCCAATCAGCCAATAGGATTGAGCTTGCATTCTATTGGCTGATTGGAACAGCCAATAGAATGCAAGCTCAATCCTATTGGCTGATTGGATAGAATTCTATCAGCCAATCAGAATTCAAAGGAAACCATCTCGGATGACGTTACTTATAGGAACCTTCATTCTTGAAGAGCCATCGACAGAAGAGGATGCTCCGCGCCGGATATCTTGAAGATGGAGCCGCTCCGCGTCAGAAGGATGAAGATAGAAGGTGCCGTCTAGAGGACCACTTCTTGCCGCTTGGATGAAGACTTCTCCTGGCTTTGTTGAGGACTTCTTGCCACTTGGATGAAGTCTTCTCCCGGCTTCGTTGAGGATGGATGTCCGGTCTTCAAAAACTGTAAGTGGATCTTCGGGGGTTAGTGTTAGGTTTTTTTAAGGGTTTATTGGGTAGGTTTTATTTTAAGCTTAGGGTTTGGGCTGAAAAAGAGCTAAATGCCCTTTTAAGGGCAATGCCCATCCAAATGCCCTTTTCAGGGCAATGGGGAGCTTATTTTTTTTAGATAGGATTTTATTTGGGGGGGTTGGTTGTGTTGGTGGTGGGTTTTACTGTTGGGGGGTTGTTTGCATTTTTTTTTTACAGGTAAAAGAGCTGATTTCTTTGGGGCAATGCCCCGCAAAAGGCCCTTTTAAGGGCCATTGGCAGTTTAGTTTAGGCTAGAATTTTATTTGGGGGGGGGGGGCTTTTTTTTATTAGATTAGGTGTAATTAGTTTAAATATTTGATAATTTCTTTTTTATTTTGTGTAATTTAGTGTTTGTTTTTTTGTAATTTAGTTAATTGTATTTAATTAATGTAATGTATTTAATTGTAGTGTAATGTTTGGACAGGTTAGGTTTTATTTTACAGGTACATTTGTATTTATTTTAGCTAGGTAGTTAGTAAATAGTTAATAACTATTTAGTAACTAGTCTACCTAGTTAAAATAAATACAAACTTAGCTGTGAAATAAAAATAAAACCTATTGTTATATTGTAGCTAGCTTAGGGTTTATTTTATAGGTAAGTATTTAGTTTTAAATAGGAATTATTTAGGTATTAATTGTAATTTTTATTTAGATTTATTTTAATTATGTTCAAGTTAGTGGGTGTTAGACTTAGGGTTAGACTTAGGGTTAGGGATTAATAACTTTAGTAAAGTGGCGGTAACGTTGGGGTTGGAAGATTAGGGGTTAATAAGTGTAATGTAGGTGGCGGCGATGTTAGGGGAGGCAGATTAGGGGTTAATAAGTGTAGGTAGGTGGCGGCGATGTCAGGGACGGCAGATTAGGGGTTAATAAGTATAATGTAGGTGTCTACGATGTCGGGGGCGGCAGATTAGGGGTGTTTAGACTTGGGGTATATGTTAGGGTGTTAGGTGTAAACATAACTTTTCTTTGCCCATAGGAATCAATGGGGCTGCGTTACGGAGCTTTAAGCTCCTTTATTGCAGGTGTTAGGCTTTTTTTTAGCCGGCTCTCCCCATTGATATCTATGGGGAAATCGTGCACGAACACGGAAAACCAGCTCAAAGCAGCGCTGGTATTTGAGTGCGGTATGGAGCTCAATTTTGCTCAACGCAATATTGCCTGCTAACGCCCGGTTTATGAAAACCTGTAATAGCAGCGCTATAGGAAGGTGAGCGGTGGAAATAACTTGCAAGTTAGCACCGAGCCGCTCTTACCGCAAAACTCGTAATCTAGCCGTATGATTTTTTTTAAAAAAAAGTTAATTCCAGCTTCACTCATAGCCAAAACAATATACAACCAGACTGAAAAATGTTTGTATTTAAAATGTATTTATTTCTTTGTTAATATACATTATGTCTGCCCCTTTAAAAGACACAATGTACTGTAAAAC
>NC_069510.1:14396506-14419006 GCF_027579735.1 Bombina bombina | reverse complement strand
TATAGTCTGTATGAACTGGAGCGTATTGCTGTAATTTCCAAACATTGTAGAAATGCAGACTGTGAAGTTGGCTGTAAATACTCCAGGCTCACGGTTTTTTATTCTGAACTTAGGTTGGTGAGTTATATCTTTATCTGGAGACTGATGGAGAGAAATGTAGTTTGGTTCACAACCAGGAGGCTCTGGACAGATGACATCAGCCAAACCATATGGAAAACCAAATCTATCTTCGTGTAGATCTATTTCAGCTTTTGATATATGCGTTAAGTTATTTAAAGTACAACAAAAAAGACAGTATAGATTCTTTACCTCTTTACTGTGGATAATACTGAGGATTCGAATCTGGTCCTTCTCTCTGTTGTCATAGTACGGAGCAATTACAAATGTTCGACTATCATGTAATGGGGTGATCGTACCAATGCTTAATACAGAAATGCACTGCCTACTTGATTGTTTTCTCATTTCAGATGAAAGTATTCTTGTCCAAAAGTAATTTAGGCTTATCATCAGACATGTAATGCCAATAGTGCTTCCAAGGAAGAAAATGTGCCTTATGTGAGACATATTTCCTTTAGATATAGCTGAGATCGACGTGTAACCTGTGCATCAATAAAAGAAAAAAAAGTTATAGAAAATACATTTCTGAAGATCTTTTTGTAAATGTGTATATTTCTTCATGTGAAATTTAAGCATAGACAAACGTAGGACCCAATTCTCAAAATAACTTTCCAGCTTGAATTGAAGTAATAGGACAGACTACACAGGAGCAGAATTCACTGAATTCTCTATGTAAAGATGAGGGCTGTCTAACATACATGAATCTCACAGGGGAGAGTAAGGATAAAAAGCACTGATACAAATTCTTAATTTGCAGCAAATACAAATAAAACTGAAATATATATTTGCTTCTAGTTTAGTAGGTATTACTTTTCTTTTCATATAAGTGTGTTTTCATTTTTGCATTCAGCTGGTGAGATAAATCAGTGAGAAGTGCAGGTGTAAAATGCTTACAGATTATAATAAGAGTTGTGACAGAGCATTAGACACATCCAGTGAGCTCCTCTATTCAGCCCACTCTCTGAAATGGTCAGGCGTATTTCACATTGAAAAAAAAATACATTGTTTAAAGCAATTTTCAACATATACACAGAAATACACAAATTTTAATCATAGTTTGTTAAAGATACACAGGAATAATCAAGGTAGAATTAGAATTTATACAAATCAGTCTCTTTACATTGCTGTACACAAATTCAAATAAAATACAAAAAAACTGAAGAAATATAAAATATAAAGCACAATATGTAAATTTAACAAAACTCTCATGTTATTCACCCAAGTGGTCAGAAAGTTATCAAGTATTGAAGGAGTTATATGGTCCCACTCTGAGAAAATATCCTTATGTGCAGAGCTCCTGGCTTGGCTGGGTGGCTGAAGTTAAAATATTACCAAAAGTGATATATAGGTTAGAAGTATATCATTAACATTGTCAAGGAACAAGTTGAGGTAACTGCAGGTATACTATTCAAACAAAAAAATTATTTGGGGAGAACCCCAAATCGGCTTGGTGCGCCAAGTATGTTTAGTGATCACAAATAGTGTCATAAAATATATGCAGTGAAAAGATGAATACTATGTGCAATTGAATGAGTGTGTGTTGTCTGTGTGCACATGAGTATGTGATGTCTGTATGCACATGAGTATGTGATGTCTGTGTGCACATGAGTATGTGATGTCTGTGTGCACATGAGTATGTGATGTCTGTGTGCACATGAGTATGTGATGTCTGTGTGCACATGAGTATGTGATGTCTGTGTGCACATGAGTATGTGATGTCTGTGTGCACATGAGTATGTGATGTCTGTGTGCACATGAGTATGTGATGTCTGTGTGCACATAATTGTGTGTTGTCTGTGTGCACATGATTGTGTGTTGTCTGTGTGCACATGATTGTGTGTTGTCTGTGTGCACATGAGTATGTGATGTCTGTGTGCACATGAGTATGTGATGTCTGTGTGCACATGAGTATGTGATGTCTGTGTGCACATGATTGTGTGTTGTCTGTGTGCACATGATTGTGTGTTGTCTGTGTGCACATGAGTATGTGATGTCTGTGTGCACATGAGTGTGTGATGTCTGTGTGCACATGAGTGTGTGATGTCTGTGTGCACATGAGTGTGTGATGTCTGTGTGCACATGAGTGTGTGATGTCTGTGTGCACATGAGTGTGTGATGTCTGTGTGCACATGAGTATGTGTTGTCTGTGTGCACATGAGTATGTGATGTCTGTGTGCACATGAGTGTGTGATGTCTGTGTGCACATGATTGTGTGTTGTCTGTGTGCACATGATTGTGTGTTGTCTGTGTGCACATGATTGTGTGTTGTCTGTGTGCACATGATTGTGTGTTGTCTGTGTGCACATGAGTATGTGATGTCTGTGTGCACATGATTGTGTGTTGTCTGTGTGCACATGAGTATGTGATGTCTGTGTGCACATGAGTATGTGATGTCTGTGTGCACATGAGTATGTGATGTCTGTGTGCACATGAGTATGTGTTGTCTGTGTGCACATGA
This sequence comes from Bombina bombina, assembly GCF_027579735.1. Lineage (NCBI taxonomy): Eukaryota > Metazoa > Chordata > Amphibia > Anura > Bombinatoridae > Bombina > Bombina bombina. The sequence goes on along the minus strand of NC_069510.1, from coordinate 14,416,431 downwards.
GTATGTGATGTCTGTGTGCACATGAGTATGTGATGTCTGTGTGCACATGAGTGTGTGTTGTCTGTGTGCACATGATTGGGTGTTGTCTGCGTGCACATGAGTGTGCGTTGTCTGTGTGCACATGAGTGTGTGTGTTGTCTGCGTACACATGAGTGTGTGTTGTCTGTGTGCACATGAGTGTGTGTTGTCTGTAGACACATGATTGTGTGTTGTCTGCGTGCACATGAGTGTGCGTTGTCTGCGTGCACATGAGTGTGTGTGTTGTCTGCGTACACATGAGTGTGTTTTGTCTGTGTGCACATGATTGTGTGTTTTCTGCAGGCACATGAGTGTGTGTTGTCTGTGTGCACATGAGTGTGTGTTTTCTGCAGGCACATGAGTGTGTGTTGTCTGCGTGCACATGAGTGTGCGTTGTCTGCGTGCACATGAGTGTGTGTGTTGTCTGCGTACACATGAGTGTGTGTGTTGTCTGCGTACACATGAGTGTGTGTTGTCTGTGTGCACATGAGTGTGTGTTGTCTTCAGGCACATGAGTGTGTGTTGTCTGTGTGCACATGAGTGTGTGTTGTCTTTGTACACATGAGTGTGTGTTGTCTGTGTGCACATGAGTGTGTGTTGTCTTTGTACACATGAGTGTGTGTTGTGTTGTCTGTGTGCACATGAGTGTGTGTTTTCTGCAGGCACATGAGTGTGTGTTGTCTGTGCACATGAGTGTGTGTTGTCTGCAGGCACATGAGTGTGTGTTGTCTGTGTGCACATGAGTGTGTGTTGTCTTTGTACACATGAGTGTGTGTTGTCTGTGTGCACATGAGTGTGTGTTGTCTTTGTACACATGAGTGTGTGTTGTGTTGTCTGTGTGCACATGAGTGTGTGTTTTCTGCAGGCACATGAGTGTGTGTTGTCTGTGTGCACATGAGTGTGTGTTGTCTGCGGGCACATGAGTGTGTGTTGTCTGTGTGCACATGAGTGTGTGTTGTCTTTGTACACATGAGTGTGTGTTGTCTGTGTGCACATGAGTGTGTGTTGTCTGTGTGCACATGAGTGTGTGTTATGTTGTCTGTGTGCACATGAGTGTGTGTTTTCTGCAGGCACATGAGTGTGTGTTGTCTGTGCACATGAGTGTGTGTTGTCTGCGGGCACATGAGTGTGTGTTGTCTGCGGGCACATGAGTGTGTGTTGTCTTTGTACACATGAGTGTGTGTTGTCTTTGTACACATGAGTGTGTGTTGTCTGTGTGCACATGAGTGTGTGTTGTCTTTGTACACATGAGTGTGTGTTGTGTTGTCTGTGTGCACATGAGTGTGTGTTGTCTGCGGGCACATGAGTGTGTGTTGTCTTTGTACACATGAGTGTGTGTTGTCTTTGTACACATGAGTGTGTGTTGTCTGTGTGCACATGAGTGTGTGTTGTCTTTGTACACATGAGTGTGTGTTGTGTTGTCTGTGTGCACATGAGTGTGTGTTTTCTGCAGGCACATGAGTGTGTGTTGTCTTTGTACACATGAGTGTGTGTTGTCTGCGGGCACATGAGTGTGTGTTGTCTTTGTACACATGAGTGTGTGTTGTCTTTGTACACATGAGTGTGTGTTGTCTGTGTGCACATGAGTGTGTGTTGTCTTTGTACACATGAGTGTGTGTTGTGTTGTCTGTGTGCACATGAGTGTGTGTTTTCTGCAGGCACATGAGTGTGTGTTGTCTGTGTGCACATGAGTGTGTGTTGTCTGCGGGCACATGAGTGTGTGTTGTCTGCGGGCACATGAGTGTGTGTTGTCTTTGTACACATGAGTGTGTGTTGTCTGTGTGCACATGAGTGTGTGTTGTCTTTGTACACATGAGTGTGTGTTGTGTTGTCTGTGTGCACATGAGTGTGTGTTGTCTGCGGGCACATGAGTGTGTGTTGTCTTTGTACACATGAGTGTGTGTTGTCTTTGTACACATGAGTGTGTGTTGTGTGTGTTGTCTTTGTACACATGAGTGTGTGTTGTGTTGTCTGTGTGCACATGAGTGTGTGTTTTCTGCAGGCACATGAGTGTGTGTTGTCTTTGTACACATGAGTGTGTGTTGTCTGCGGGCACATGAGTGTGTGTTGTCTGCGGGCACATGAGTGTGTGTTGTCTGTGTGCACATGAGTGTGTGTTGTCTTTGTACACATGAGTGTGTGTTGTCTGTGTGCACATGAGTGTGTGTTGTCTTTGTACACATGAGTGTGTGTTGTGTTGTCTGTGTGCACATGAGTGTTTGTTTTCTGCAGGCACATGAGTGTGTGTTGTCTGTGCACATGAGTGTGTGTTGTCTGCAGGCACATGAGTGTGTGTTGTCTGTGTGCACATGAGTGTGTGTTGTCTTTGTACACATGAGTGTGTGTTGTCTGCGGGCACATGAGTGTGTGTTGTCTGCGGGCACATGAGTGTGTTTTGTCTGTGTGCACATGAGTGTGTGTTGTGTTGTCTGTGTGCACATGAGTGTGTGTTTTCTGCAGGCACATGAGTGTGTGTTGTCTGTGTGCACATGAGTGTGTGTTTTCTGCAGGCACATGAGTGTGTGTTGTCTGCGTGCACATGAGTGTGCGTTGTCTGCGTGCACATGAGTGTGTGTGTTGTCTGCGTACACATGAGTGTGTGTGTTGTCTGCGTACACATGAGTGTGTGTTGTCTGTGTGCACATGAGTGTGTGTTGTCTGCAGGCACATGAGTGTGTGTTGTCTGTGTGCACATGAGTGTGTGTTGTCTTTGTACACATGAGTGTGTGTTGTCTGTGTGCACATGAGTGTGTGTTGTCTTTGTACACATGAGTGTGTGTTGTGTTGTCTGTGTGCACATGAGTGTGTGTTTTCTGCAGGCACATGAGTGTGTGTTGTCTGCAGGCACATGAGTGTGTGTTGTCTGTGTGCACATGAGTGTGTGTTGTCTTTGTACACATGAGTGTGTGTTGTCTGTGTGCACATGAGTGTGTGTTGTCTTTGTACACATGAGTGTGTGTTGTGTTGTCTGTGTGCACATGAGTGTGTGTTTTCTGCAGGCACATGAGTGTGTGTTGTCTGTGTGCACATGAGTGTGTGTTGTCTGCGGGCACATGAGTGTGTGTTGTCTGTGTGCACATGAGTGTGTGTTGTCTTTGTACACATGAGTGTGTGTTGTCTGTGTGCACATGAGTGTGTGTTGTCTGTGTGCACATGAGTGTGTGTTGTGTTGTCTGTGTGCACATGAGTGTGTGTTTTCTGCAGGCACATGAGTGTGTGTTGTCTTTGTACACATGAGTGTGTGTTGTCTTTGTACACATGAGTGTGTGTTGTCTGTGTGCACATGAATGTGTGTTGTCTTTGTACACATGAGTGTGTGTTGTGTTGTCTGTGTGCACATGAGTGTGTGTTGTCTGCGGGCACATGAGTGTGTGTTGTCTTTGTACACATGAGTGTGTGTTGTCTTTGTACACATGAGTGTGTGTTGTCTTTGTACACATGAGTGTGTGTTGTGTTGTCTGTGTGCACATGAGTGTGTGTTTTCTGCAGGCACATGAGTGTGTGTTGTCTTTGTACACATGAGTGTGTGTTGTCTGCGGGCACATGAGTGTGTGTTGTCTTTGTACACATGAGTGTGTGTTGTCTTTGTACACATGAGTGTGTGTTGTCTGTGTGCACATGAGTGTGTGTTGTCTTTGTACACATGAGTGTGTGTTGTGTTGTCTGTGTGCACATGAGTGTGTGTTTTCTGCAGGCACATGAGTGTGTGTTGTCTGTGTGCACATGAGTGTGTGTTGTCTGCGGGCACATGAGTGTGTGTTGTCTGCGGGCACATGAGTGTGTGTTGTCTTTGTACACATGAGTGTGTGTTGTCTTTGTACACATGAGTGTGTGTTGTCTGTGTGCACATGAGTGTGTGTTGTCTTTGTACACATGAGTGTGTGTTGTGTTGTCTGTGTGCACATGAGTGTGTGTTGTCTGCGGGCACATGAGTGTGTGTTGTCTTTGTACACATGAGTGTGTGTTGTCTTTGTACACATGAGTGTGTGTTGTCTGTGTGCACATGAGTGTGTGTTGTCTTTGTACACATGAGTGTGTGTTGTGTTGTCTGTGTGCACATGAGTGTGTGTTTTCTGCAGGCACATGAGTGTGTGTTGTCTTTGTACACATGAGTGTGTGTTGTCTGCGGGCACATGAGTGTGTGTTGTCTGCGGGCACATGAGTGTGTGTTGTCTGTGTACACATGAGTGTGTGTTGTCTGCGGGCACATGAGTGTGTGTTGTCTGCGGGCACATGAGTGTGTGTTGTCTGTGTACACATGAGTGTGTGTTGTCTGCGGGCACATGAGTGTGTGTTGTCTGCGGGCACATGAGTGTGTTTTGTCTGTGTGCACATGAGTGTGTGTTGTGTTGTCTGTGTGCACATGAGTGTGTGTTTTCTGCAGGCACATGAGTGTGTGTTGTCTGTGTGCACATGAGTGTGTGTTTTCTGCAGGCACATGAGTGTGTGGTTGTCTGCGTACACATGAGTGTGTGTTGTCTGTGTGCACATGAGTGTGTGTTGTCTGCAGGCACATGAGTGTGTGTTGTCTTTGTACACATGAGTGTGTGTTGTGTTGTCTGTGTGCACATGAGTGTGTGTTTTCTGCAGGCACATGAGTGTGTGTTGTCTTTGTACACATGAGTGTGTGTTGTCTGCGGGCACATGAGTGTGTGTTGTCTGCGGGCACATGAGTGTGTGTTGTCTGTGTACACATGAGTGTGTGTTGTCTGCGGGCACATGAGTGTGTGTTGTCTGCGGGCACATGAGTGTGTGTTGTCTGTGTACACATGAGTGTGTGTTGTCTGCGGGCACATGAGTGTGTGTTGTCTGCGGGCACATGAGTGTGTTTTGTCTGTGTGCACATGAGTGTGTGTTGTGTTGTCTGTGTGCACATGAGTGTGTGTTTTCTGCAGGCACATGAGTGTGTGTTGTCTGTGTGCACATGAGTGTGTGTTGTCTGCGGGCACATGAGTGTGTGTTGTCTGCGGGCACATGAGTGTGTTTTGTCTGTGTGCACATGAGTGTGTGTTGTGTTGTCTGTGTGCACATGAGTGTGTGTTTTCTGCAGGCACATGAGTGTGTGTTGTCTGTGTGCACATGAGTGTGTGTTGTCTGCGGGCACATGAGTGTGTGTTGTCTGCGGGCACATGAGTGTGTTTTGTCTGTGTGCACATGAGTGTGTGTTGTGTTGTCTGTGTGCACATGAGTGTGTGTTTTCTGCAGGCACATGAGTGTGTGTTGTCTGCGGGCACATGAGTGTGTGTTGTCTGCGGGCACATGAGTGTGTTTTGTCTGTGTGCACATGAGTGTGTGTTGTGTTGTCTGTGTGCACATGAGTGTGTGTTTTCTGCAGGCACATGAGTGTGTGTTGTCTGTGTACACATGAGTGTGTGTTGTCTGTGTGCACATGAGTGTGTGTTGTCTGTGTGCACATGAGTGTGTGTTGTCTGAAGGCACATGAGTGTGTTTTGTCTGTGTGCACATGAGTGTGTGTTGTCTGTGTGCACATGAGTGTGTGTTGTCTGCAGGCACATGAGTGTGTGTTGTCTTTGTACACATGAGTGTGTGTTGTGTTGTCTGTGTGCACATGAGTGTGTGTTTTCTGCAGGCACATGAGTGTGTGTTGTCTTTGTACACATGAGTGTGTGTTGTCTGCGGGCACATGAGTGTGTGTTGTCTGCGGGCACATGAGTGTGTGTTGTCTGTGTACACATGAGTGTGTGTTGTCTGCGGGCACATGAGTGTGTGTTGTCTTTGTACACATGAGTGTGTGTTGTCTTTGTACACATGAGTGTGTGTTGTCTTTGTACACATGAGTGTGTGTTGTGTTGTCTGTGTGCACATGAGTGTGTGTTTTCTGCAGGCACATGAGTGTGTGTTGTCTTTGTACACATGAGTGTGTGTTGTCTGCGGGCACATGAGTGTGTGTTGTCTTTGTACACATGAGTGTGTGTTGTCTTTGTACACATGAGTGTGTGTTGTCTGTGTGCACATGAGTGTGTGTTGTCTTTGTACACATGAGTGTGTGTTGTGTTGTCTGTGTGCACATGAGTGTGTGTTTTCTGCAGGCACATGAGTGTGTGTTGTCTGTGTGCACATGAGTGTGTGTTGTCTGCGGGCACATGAGTGTGTGTTGTCTGCGGGCACATGAGTGTGTGTTGTCTTTGTACACATGAGTGTGTGTTGTCTTTGTACACATGAGTGTGTGTTGTCTGTGTGCACATGAGTGTGTGTTGTCTTTGTACACATGAGTGTGTGTTGTGTTGTCTGTGTGCACATGAGTGTGTGTTGTCTGCGGGCACATGAGTGTGTGTTGTCTTTGTACACATGAGTGTGTGTTGTCTTTGTACACATGAGTGTGTGTTGTCTGTGTGCACATGAGTGTGTGTTGTCTTTGTACACATGAGTGTGTGTTGTGTTGTCTGTGTGCACATGAGTGTGTGTTTTCTGCAGGCACATGAGTGTGTGTTGTCTTTGTACACATGAGTGTGTGTTGTCTGCGGGCACATGAGTGTGTGTTGTCTGCGGGCACATGAGTGTGTGTTGTCTGTGTACACATGAGTGTGTGTTGTCTGCGGGCACATGAGTGTGTGTTGTCTGCGGGCACATGAGTGTGTGTTGTCTGTGTACACATGAGTGTGTGTTGTCTGCGGGCACATGAGTGTGTGTTGTCTGCGGGCACATGAGTGTGTTTTGTCTGTGTGCACATGAGTGTGTGTTGTGTTGTCTGTGTGCACATGAGTGTGTGTTTTCTGCAGGCACATGAGTGTGTGTTGTCTGTGTGCACATGAGTGTGTGTTTTCTGCAGGCACATGAGTGTGTGTTGTCTGCGTACACATGAGTGTGTGTTGTCTGTGTGCACATGAGTGTGTGTTGTCTGCAGGCACATGAGTGTGTGTTGTCTTTGTACACATGAGTGTGTGTTGTGTTGTCTGTGTGCACATGAGTGTGTGTTTTCTGCAGGCACATGAGTGTGTGTTGTCTTTGTACACATGAGTGTGTGTTGTCTGCGGGCACATGAGTGTGTGTTGTCTGCGGGCACATGAGTGTGTGTTGTCTGTGTACACATGAGTGTGTGTTGTCTGCGGGCACATGAGTGTGTGTTGTCTGCGGGCACATGAGTGTGTGTTGTCTGTGTACACATGAGTGTGTGTTGTCTGCGGGCACATGAGTGTGTGTTGTCTGCGGGCACATGAGTGTGTTTTGTCTGTGTGCACATGAGTGTGTGTTGTGTTGTCTGTGTGCACATGAGTGTGTGTTTTCTGCAGGCACATGAGTGTGTGTTGTCTGTGTGCACATGAGTGTGTGTTGTCTGCGGGCACATGAGTGTGTGTTGTCTGCGGGCACATGAGTGTGTTTTGTCTGTGTGCACATGAGTGTGTGTTGTGTTGTCTGTGTGCACATGAGTGTGTGTTTTCTGCAGGCACATGAGTGTGTGTTGTCTGTGTGCACATGAGTGTGTGTTGTCTGCGGGCACATGAGTGTGTGTTGTCTGCGGGCACATGAGTGTGTTTTGTCTGTGTGCACATGAGTGTGTGTTGTGTTGTCTGTGTGCACATGAGTGTGTGTTTTCTGCAGGCACATGAGTGTGTGTTGTCTGCGGGCACATGAGTGTGTGTTGTCTGCGGGCACATGAGTGTGTTTTGTCTGTGTGCACATGAGTGTGTGTTGTGTTGTCTGTGTGCACATGAGTGTGTGTTTTCTGCAGGCACATGAGTGTGTGTTGTCTGTGTACACATGAGTGTGTGTTGTCTGTGTGCACATGAGTGTGTGTTGTCTGTGTGCACATGAGTGTGTGTTGTCTGAAGGCACATGAGTGTGTTTTGTCTGTGTGCACATGAGTGTGTGTTGTCTGTGTGCACATGAGTGTGTGTTGTCTGCAGGCACATGAGTGTGTTTTGTCTGTGTGCACATGAGTGCTGGATAGAACACATTGAGGTAAATTTATCATCCCTGCAGATGGACAGGCAATCGCCACTTGCAGTGTTTCATTGCAGGGCAAAATTTAACATTGAACAGGAGGATTCTTGGACAATGCCGTGCCCTGCTCTGGGGCTAGAGCAGGGCATGTCAATCACCCAAAACAAGCAAGTTTTAACCCCTTAATGACCACAGCACTTTTCCATTTTCTGTCCGTTTGGGACCACGGCTATTTTTACATTTCTGCTGTGTTTGTGTTTAGATGTAATTTTCCTCTTACTCATTTACTGTACCCACACATATTATATACCGTTTTTCTCGCCATTAAATGGACTTTCAAAATATACCATTATTTTCATCATATCTTATAATTTACTATAAAAAATATTATAAAATATGAGGAAAAAATGGAAAAAAACACACTTTTTCTAACTTTGACCCCCAAAATCTGTTACACATCTACAACCACCAAAAAACACCCATGCTAAATAGTTTCTAAATTTTGTCCTGAGTTTAGAAATACCCAATGTTTACATGTTCTTTGCTTTTTTTGCAAGTTATAGGGCCATAAATACAAGTAGCACTTCGCTATTTCCAAACCACTTTTTTTCAAAATTAGCGCTAGTTACATTAGAATACTGATATCTTTCAGGAATCTCTGAATATCCATTGACATGTATATATTTTTTTTTAGAAGACATCCCAAAGTATTGATCTAGGCCCATTTTGGTATATTTCATGCCACCATTTCACCGCCGAATGCGATCAAATAAAAAAAATATTTTACTTTTTCACAAATTTTTTCACAAACTTTAGGTTTCTCACTGAAATTATTTACAAACAACTCATGAAATTATGGAATAAATGGTTGTAAATGCTTCTCTGGGATCCCCTTTGTTCATAAATAGCAGACATATATGGCTTTGGCTTTGCTTTTTGGTAATTAGAAGGCTGCTAAATGCCACTGCACACCAACCGTGTATTATGCCCAGCAGTGAATGGGTTAATTAGGGAGCATGTAGGGAGCTTCTAGGGTTAATTTTAGCTCTAGTGTAGTGTAGTAGACAACCCCAAGTATTGATCTAGGCCCATTTTGGTATATTTCATGCCACCATTTCACCGCCAAAAGCAATCAAATAAAAAAAAATTGTTCACTTTTTCAAACTTTAGGTTTTTCACTAAAATTATTTACAAACAGCTTGTGCAGTTATGGCACAAATGGTTTTAAATGCTTCTCTGGGATCCCCTTTGTTCATAAATAGCAGACATATATGGCTTTGGCGTTGCTTTTTGGTAATTATAAGGCCGCTAAATGCTGCTGCGCATCACATGTGTATTATGGCCAGCAGTGAAGGGGTTAATTAGGTAGTTTGTAGGGAGCTTGCAGGGTTAATTTTAGCTTTAGTGTAGAGATCAGACTCCCACCTGACACATCCCACCCCCTGATCCCTCCCAAACAGCACTCTTCCCTCCCCCACCCCACAATTGTCCCCGCCATCTTAAGTACTGGCAGAAAGTCTGCCAGTACTAAAATAAAAGGTATAAAAAAAAAAAAAACATTTTTTAAGCACATTTACATATGCTGCTATGTAGGGTCCCCCCTTAGCCCCCAACCTCCCTGATCCCCCCAAAATAGCTCCCTAACCCTCCCCCTCTGCCTTATTGGGGCCATCTTGGGTACTGGCAGCTGTCTGCCAGTACCCAGTTTGCAAATAAAAATGTTTTTTTTTTAATTTTTTACTATTTGTTTCTGTAGTGTAGCTTCCCCCCCACAGTCCAATACCCCACCAGCCAAACCGATCACCAAAATAAACATATTAACCCCTTTGATCCCCACTTCTAACAAAAAAAATTTCTGTAGCGTAGTGGTTCCCACCCGCTCCCTCCCCGTGCACGCGCCCGCCCGGCCTCCCCGTGCACGTGCGCGCGTCCGTGCGCGTCCCCCGGTCGTCCCCGCCCCCGATCCCGCCCCCCTCCGCATCACAAAGGCCATCGATGGCCGCCACCCACCTCCCACACCGGCTCCCACCCACCAACGAACGTAGCCGTTAATGTCCGGTGCAGAGAGGGCCACAGAGTGGCTCTCTCTGCACCGGATGGCTACAAATGGTTATTGCAGGATGCCTCGATATCGAGGCATCACTGCAATAACCGGAAAGCAGCTGGAAGCGAGCAGGATCGCTTCCAGCTGCTTTCCAAACCGAGGACGTGCAGGGTACGTTCTCAGGCATTAACTGCCTTTTTTTTGAGGACGTACCCTGCACGTCCTCGGTCATTAAGGGGTTAATTAAGAAAATGGAAGGGGGCGCTGCTTTAGCTTAAACTGCACGGGCCGGTCCCAGTCCTGCCTGGCTACAATATTTACTCTAATATGCTCTGGGGAGCGCACTAACCCGATCCTCTTTTTGCCAGAACCTCGGTCGCACTAACAGGAGCCTTTTGTTGACATGGCCGGGGCTCTGGCAAGAAGAGGATTGGTTTAGCGTGCTCGCCAGAGCACATTAGGGTAAACATTGTACTCCTAAAAAGTAATTTTAAAAACAAACAAATGAATACTTAGGAATTTTGTAAGAAATTTATCACATAACTTTCAACTTGCAATCACCTAAATTACAAGTTGTGCGGTACGGCTATACCTCTGAAAAATTTACCTTTGTGCGCGGAATATGTAGGTCTCCATATTACAAGTCGCTGTGGTACAGCTATACCGCAAGCGTTTTAGCCTTTACGCAACTCTTCATTCCGCACTCAAAAAATGGCTTTTGAGTGCAGGATTTTCATAGCGCCTGTATTACAGGTTGTGCGGTCCGGCTATAATGATAGCGCTATAGTCTATACCGCCACAAACCATTCCGATATCTGACACCAGTAGTTATGGATTTTGCAAAACAAAAATGTTTCACAAAACTCATAATTAAAATGTTACAAAGTACACTAACACCAATAAAATACCTATTAACCCCTAAACTGCCATCCCCGCATCGCAAATAGTATAATAAACCTATTAACCCCTAAACTGCTGCCCACCCACATAGCCAACACTAAATAAACCTATTAACCTAAATAAACCTATTGGCTGAAATCACATGAAGAGGAGGCTCCGTGTTGGATGTTGTCGTCGCCGCCGGTCCTGTTCAGCTCTACACCGCCACAGCTCCACGCCACCGGGATGAAGATAGAATATGGCCCTTCAATAGAGGAAGATGTGGCTGCCTGGATGAAGACTTCTCGTCTCCTGGATAAAGATAGATGTCCGGACTTCAGGAACTGTGAGTACAGGAACAAAATCTCAAGGTCACTGGGTTAACACCCCTGGTCTTATTGTCATAGCACCCTCTAACACATACATAACCATATTGTAAGAGCAATCCATGGCTGAAAATGGGTTAATACCCTCCTTTTTGCATAGCTATATTTTTAAGGCAACACTGAGAATGTGTCAATAAAAATACCCCAATTATATGTAACTGCCTGGTAAGAACACCAAGTAGAGGATAATTGAATAACCCTTTATGGTTCAAACAGACCATGGGGCCTAGTTATCAAGCCGTCAACCTCAAATACGCTGCGTATTCCGCAGCGTATTTGTGGCGAGGCTGATACGCCTTAGTTATCAAAGGCTCGAGACCGGCAAAAGTAGAATTTTGTGACGTAAGCTTCGATCCGCCGGACTCAGTCCGACACAGATCGATTCTTACGTCACTCCAGATGTTCCGCACACAAGTGCGGCACATTCTCACTACTTTTGCTAGCTATCAAAAAACTAGCAGGTACGCTCGGCACTTTTACGGCCCAGCGTACCTGGTTTTCAAAGCGCCAGCCTGGAGGCGGCGGATCCCATAGGAATCAATGGGAGTCTGACCATAGCGAAAGTACAAGTTCGCTGCTGACAGACATCCCATTGATTTCTATGGGAGCTGTCTACACCTAACACCCTAACATGTACCCCGAGTCTAAACACCACTAATCTGACCCCCCCTACACCGCCGCAACTAAATAAAGTTATTACCCCCTAAACCGCCGCTCCCGGAGCCCACCGCAAGCTACTCTATACATATTAACCCCTAAACCGCCGCTCCCGGAGCCCACCGCAACTATAATAAATGTATTAACCCCTAAACCGCCGCTCCCTGAACCCGCCGCAACCTATATTAAATGTATTAACCCCTATCCTGCCCCCCCTACACCGTCGCCACCTATAATACATTTATTAACCCCTAATCTGCCCCCCCTACACCGTCGCAACCTATAATAAATTTATTAACCCCTATCCTGCCCCCCACTACGCCGCCGCCACTGTAATAAAATTATTAACCCCTAAACCTAACCCTAACCCTAACGCCCCCTAACTTAAATATTAATTAAATAAATCTAAATAAATTAACTCTTATTAACTAAATGAATCCTATTTAAAACTAAATACTTACCTTTAAAATAAACCCTAATATAGCTACAATATAAATAATAATTATATTCTAGCTATCTTAGGATTAATTTTTATTTTACAGGTACCTTTCAATTTATTTTAACCATGTACAATAGCTATTAAATAGTTATTAACTATTTAATAGCTTACCTAGCTAAAATAAAGAGAAATGTACCTGTGAAATAAATCCTAACCTAAGTTACAATTACACCTAACACTACACTATACTTTAATAAATTATTCCTATTTAAAAATAAATACTTACCTGTAAAATAAACCCTAAGATAGCTACAATGTAATTAATAATTATATTATAGCTATCTTAGGATTTATATTTATTTTACAGGTAACTTTGTATTTATTTTAGCTAGTTAGAATAGTTATTAAATAGTTATTAACTATTTAATAACTACCTAGCTAAAAGAAATACAAAATTACCTGTAAAATAAATCCTAACTTAAGTTACAATTAAACCTAATACTACACTATCATTAAATTAACTAAATAAACTACCTACAAATAACTACAATGAAATACAATTACATAAACTAACTAAAGTACAAAAAATAAAAAAAGCTAAGTTACAAAAAATAAAAAATTAAGTTACAAACATGTTAAAAATATTACAACAATTTTAAGCTACTTACACCTAATCTAAGCCCCCTAATAAAATAACAAACCCCCCCAAAATAAAAAAAATCCCTACCCTATTCTAAATTACATAAATTGCAAAGCTCTTTTACCTTACCAGCCCTTAAAAGGGCCATTTGTGGGGGCATGCCCCAAAAAGTTCAGCTCTTTTGCCTGTAAAATAAAAATACAACCCCCCCCCAACATTAAAACCCACCACCCACATACCCCTAATCTAACCCAAACCCCCCTTACAAAAACCTAACACTAATCCCCTGAAGATCATCCTACCTTGAGTCGTCTTCACTCAGCCGAGCCACCGATGGAACTGAAGAGGACATCCGGAGCGGAAGAAGTTAATCCTCCAAGCGGCGCTGAAGAAATCTTCCATCCGATGAAGTCATCATCCAGGCGGCGCTGAAGAAGTCTTCGATCCGGCCGATGTCATCTTCAAAGAGGCGCTGAAGAGGTCTTCTATCCGGGCGAAGTCATCTTCCAAGCCGGGTCTTGAATCTTCCTTCCGCCGACGCGGAACCACCTTCTTCACCGACGGACTACGACGAATGACGGCTCCTTTAAGGGACGTCATCCAAGATGGCGTCCCCTCAATTCCGATTGGCTGATAGGATTCTATCAGCCAATCGGAATTAAGGTAGGAAAATCTGATTGGCTGATGGAATCAGCCAATCAGATTCAAGTTCAATCCGATTGGCTGATCCAATCAGCCAATCAGATTGAGCTCGCATTCTATTGGCTGATCGGAACAGCCAATAGAATGCGAGCTCAATCTGATTGGCTGATTCCATCAGCCAATCAGATTTTCCTACCTTAATTCCGATTGGCTGATAGAATCCTATCAGCCAATCGGAATTGAGGGGACGCCATCTTGGATGACGTCCCTTAAAGGAGCCGTCATTCGTCGTAGTCCGTCGGTGAAGAAGGTGGTTCCGCGTCGGCGGAAGGAAGATTCAAGACCCGGCTTGGAAGATGACTTCGCCCGGATAGAAGACCTCTTCAGCGCCTCTTTGAAGATGACATCGGCCGGATCGAAGACTTCTTCAGCGCCGCCTGGATGATGACTTCATCGGATGGAAGATTTCTTCAGCGCCGCTTGGAGGATTAACTTCTTCCGCTCCGGATGTCCTCTTCAGTTCCATCGGTGGCTCGGCTGAGTGAAGACGACTCAAGGTAGGATGATCTTCAGGGGATTAGTGTTAGGTTTTTGTAAGGGGGGTTTGGGTTAGATTAGGGGTATGTGGGTGGTGGGTTTTAATGTTGGGGGGGGTTGTATTTTTATTTTATAGGCAAAAGAGCTGAACTTTTTGGGGCATGCCCCCACAAATGGCCCTTTTAAGGGCTGGTAAGGTAAAAGAGCTTTGAAATTTATGTAATTTAGAATAGGGTAGGGATTTTTTTTATTTTGGGGGGGTTTGTTATTTTATTAGGGGGCTTAGATTAGGTGTAAGTAGCTTAAAATTGTTGTAATATTTTTAACATGTTTGTAACTTAATTTTTTATTTTTTGTAACTTAGCTTTTTTTATTTTTTGTACTTTAGTTAGTTTATGTAATTGTATTTCATTGTAGTTCTTTGTAGGTAGTTTATTTAGTTAATTTAATGATAGTGTAGTATTAGGTTTAATTGTAACTTAAGTTAGGATTTATTTTACAGGTAATTTTATATTTCTTTTAGCTAGGTAGTTATTAAATAGTTAATAACTATTTAATAACTATTCTAACTAGCTAAAATAAATACAAAGTTACCTGTAAAATAAATATAAATCCTAAGATAGCTAGAATATAATTATTAATTATATTGTAGCTATCTTAGGGTTTATTTTACAGGTAAGTATTTAGTTTAAATAGGAATAATTTATTAAAGTATAGTGTAGTGTTAGGTGTAATTGTAACTTAGGTTAGGATTTATTTCACAGGTACATTTCTCTTTATTTTAGCTAGGTAAGCTATTAAATAGTTAATAACTATTTAATAGTTATTGTACATGGTTAAAATAAATTGAAAGGTACCTGTAAAATAAAAATAAATCCTAAGATAGCTAGAATATAATTATTATTTATATTGTAGCTATATTAGGGTTTATTTTAAAGGTAAGTATTTAGTTTTAAATAGGATTCATTTAGTTAATAAGAGTTAATTTATTTAGATTTATTTAATTAATATTTAAGTTAGGGGGGCGTTATGGTTAGGGTTAGACTTAGGTTTAGGGGTTAATCATTTTATTACAGTGGCGGCGGCGTAGTGGGGGGCAGGATAGGGGTTAATAAATTTATTATAGGTTGCGGCGGGTTCATGGAGCGGCGGTTTAGGGGTTAAACTATTTATTTAGTTGCGGAGAGGTGCGGGATCAGCAGGATAGGGGTTAATAATTTTATAATAGAGGGCGACGGTATAGGGGGGGCAGGATAGGGGTTACTAGGTATAATGTAGGTGGCAGCGGTGTCCGGGAGCGGCGGTTTAGGGGTTAATACATTTATCAGAGTTGCGGCAGGGTCTAGGAGCGGCGGTTTAGGGGTTAGTAACTTTATTGAGTTGCGGGGGGCTCCGGGGGCGCCGGTATAGGGGGTAGAACAGTGCAGTTTAGTGTGAGTGCTTAGTGACAGGCTAGCAATAAAGCTGGGAAAAAGCCGAAGGGCAGCGAGATCGGATGAGTGATAACTGTCACAGTCCGCTGCTCATCGCCCCGCGGCTTTTTGACAGCTTTATTTGATAACTTAGGAGTATTTTTTCAGGTCCGCGGCGGCGAAGGTAGGCGAGCTTAGGCGGACGTATTGGGCCGGCGAAGCCAGAAAAGTAGACGGCTTGATAACTAGCCCCCTATGGCTCTGAATGGGTTAATATCCCTGTATACACAACCATGTCAACAGAGGATCCCATTGATGACAATAGATTAATAATAATATGGCTATGTATGGGTTAATACTTCCCAGATGTCCATTTTTATCAACATTGTCCCCAGATTGAAGGTTCACATCCTTTTGGTCAGCACACACACCCTATGGCACTGAATAGGTTAATATATCACAGTCTAATGGTCAAGTCACCACATGGTATTACCCCCTGGTAGAACTAGTATGCAGTTTAGTTATCTACCCACTGTGGTCCTGAGCCTACCTCACGCACTTGCCACTTATTGGAGGAAGAAGGAAAAAAAATGACTTACCTTAATAACCGCATCCTTCAAGGCAGGTCAGTGGCTCCTCTTCTTATCTCTCTCCTCAGCAGCCTCTGGACTTGACACTTGCTGCTGGCACCCACTCGTCTCCTGCAACACCGTCATGTGACTCACGACGACGGTCACACTGTCACACACGTTGAGTCGGCACTGGCAGCAGCTCCCTCCTTCACAGTTCCTGCCAGTCCATCACGTCCACGCCTCCTCAGACAAGATAGACCATCATCACTTGACCGTGATGACGTGCACTGACTCCAGGCACAGCTGATTGGCTGTCTGGCTGAGTTGAGTTTAGCTCCATGTTAGAGGCGGCTTGGAGAGTATATCGGCCGCAAAGAGCTACCACTGGGCGGCGATATTTTATAAAATGTAGTAAACCTTATCAAACATCCATGTTGCACAATCAATGGAGGGCAGCTAAACTGCTCACTGCCTCTCCTTAAATGTGCAACATGGATGAATCGCGGCGGCGGAGGGGGGGTGGTGAGTGGTACCTGGGAGGGGCGGGGTCAGTTAAGGTACACAACACCAGACAACTTTTTATTTTGTATTTTGATTATTAAAACCTTTTTTTATGATTTGGCAGGGGAGGAGCTGCCTCACCTGCCTCCTATCTCTGCACATCACTAAATAAAACACATAATAAATATGTTATAAAGTACACTAACACCCATAAACTACCTATTAACCCCTAATCACCCACCCCCGCTTCGTAACTACTGAAATAAAGTATTAACCCCTAAACTGCCACCCCCCTACATAGCGACTACTTAAAAAAACTATTAACCCCTAAACCTAACACCCCATTACTTTAAATTAAAGTTACAATATACTAACTACCTTAAAATAAGTTTAGAAACTTACCTGTTTAAAAAAAACAAAAACCTAAGCTTAAACTAAAGAAAAATACTAACATTACAAAAAAATCAAGAAACCTAACGGCTAGATTACGAGTTTTGCGTTATGAGCTGTGCGGTGCTAACGTGCAGTTTTTTCTCACCGCTCACTTACCTGCAACTCTGGTATTACGGGTTTTTACAAACCCGGCGTTAAAAGGCAAGAAGTGAGCGTAGAGCAAAATTGAGCTCCATACTGCACTTCAATACCAGTACTGCTTTTAGCTGGTTTTACGTGCTCGTGTACGATTTCCCCATAGACATCAATGGGGACAGCCGGCTGAGAAAACGTCTAACACCTGCCAAAAAGCAGCGTAATTCTCAGTAACGCAGCCCCATTGATTCCTATGGGGAAATAAAAGTTATGAACCCAGTGGCGGCTGGTGAATTTTTAGGATGGGGGTGCACAAGACCCCACCCCTATTAGAAAGCCTCGCCCCTTTAAAAACATGCCCCCTTTAAAACCACGCCCCTTTAAAAAGCCACACCCATTTTAAAAAGCTCTCAGTCAGAAAGAATCAGAAATTAATAAAGCAAATTGTTTTAAAATAAAAAAATATTTTTTTATTATTCCCAAATTACTCCACTACTAACTTAAAAAGCTAATTGTTAAAGAACTCCCTAAAAGTCCAGTATACTCCTAAGCTAATCTCAGACTCAGACTGTATCTGTTGTTTAAATTACAAGTAGAAAAATAAAAAAATATATATTTTTTTAAACACTAGTAGTTCAAGTTCAAGACTCAACTCAAGTTACTCTATATAAAAAGCAATCTCAGACTCAGACTGTATCTGTTGTTTAAATTACAAGTAGAAAAATAAAAATGATTATTTTTTTTTAAACACTAGTTCAAGTTCAAGACTCAACTCAAGTTACTCTATATAAAAAGCTGCAGGCCTGCAGCAAAAATAATTAAAATATCTGCCCAAAAACTGTCAAACAACTGAACTAATATAATATACTATCTTCTATAGATAAGATAATAGAATACTACTAGTACTAATCTAAAGTTCTAAACTATATTGCTAATAATGCAATTTGCACACTGCAATCTGCAGCAGCAAATATTGAGACTGTTGATGTTGTCAGTCTCTCTGATATATTCGATTTCGAATAAAGCAGGCAAACAAAGTAGTTTAAGAGCTCTCTGCAAAAGGCTCCTCTCAGCTCAACGGCTATCTCCATAAAGATTTTTGCGCCGTTGAGCCGGGAGGAGCCTCGTGGGGGCCATCACATGACACGTGTGCAGCAGGGAGCGTATCACTGAAAGGATCAAGAGGCTGGGGGAGGAGACAGAGCACAGGCTGAAACGACTCGCACAGTTCAGCCTGTGCGATTATGCCTCTATAGGCATGAGGCTGGGGAGGAGCTACGCCTGCACAGTGAATACATTGAGATCATCACGATACTAGCAATGCAGTGAATCTGCAAACAAGTTTTTTTTATAATAAATCTGTTTAAAATATAAAGGCTATTTACATTTAAAATACATAAAATATAAAGGCTATTTACATTTAAAATACATAAAATATAAAGGCTATTTACATTTAAAATACATAAAATATAAAGGCTATTTACATTTAAAATACATAAAATATAAAGACAACTATAAAGGTGCAAGTATTAGTCAATCACCTTACTGAAGAACGGCCCAATATGAAATGTCACTAACAAAAACAAACTGCACTGCCCATATGACGTTCGTCAGCATTGATAAAAACACCCATCTAAGATTAATTCTCGGGCGAAATAGGGCTAAAAAGCAAGTACTTTGTGATTGGCTGAGGATTGTACAGTGCCAAATTACCTCTTTTCTAAAGGGCGGATCGGACACTGCAGCCAGGAACTATTCAACGTTTTAAAATGTATGTTTTTCTATATTAAAGAATGATCGAAAATAAGGTTTGCAAGAGTAGGGCACTTGTTTGAACAGTGTAGTATATTTACATGCTTATTTTTTTGGAGACTTCTTTTCTATACCTTTAAGATAGTTATATTGTAACTTTTTTTAAAGTTAGGGGGGTGTTAGGTTTAGGGGTTAATAGTTTTATTTAGTGTTTTGCAATGTGGGGGGCCGGCGGTTTAGGGGTTGATAGGTTTAGTTTATTAGTTACGATGTGGGGGGCTGGCAGTTTAGGGGTTAATAGGTTTATTTTAGTGTTGGCGATGTGGGTGGGTGGCAGATTAGAGGATAATACATTTAATAAACTATTTGCAATGTGGGAGGGTGACAGTTTAGGGGTTAATAGATTTATTTCACTGTTGGCGATGTGGGTGGATGGCAGATTAGGGGTTAATAGGTTTAATATAGTATTTGTGAGAGTGGTGGTTTTGGGGTTAATAGGTAGTTTATGGGTGTTAGTGTACTTTGTAACATTTTAGTTATGAGTTTAGTGAAACGCAATCCCATTGATTTAATCTTCAGTGTGCGGTGGACAATCTCATGAAGAGGACCTCTGTGTAGGATGACCGCGCTGCCTCTGCTCTGCCACCGGAATGAAGATGGAAGATGGTCCCGCGTTGGAAGAAGATGGAGCCGCCTGGATAAAGACCTTTCACCGGCAGGAAGAAGATGGATCGCCAGACTTCAGCAACGATGAGTACTGATTTTGGGGTTAGCGTTTTTTTTGGGGGGTGTTTTTTTTTTAAGATTAGGGCTTTTTTTATTTGTATGTGCTTAAAAAGATCTGATTGCCCATACAAATGCCATTTTCGGGGCAATGGGTAAATTATTTGTTTTTTTTAGTTAGGTCTTTTTTATTTTGGGGTGTTGAGCCAATGACAAGAGACACATGTATAGGCACCAATCAATGGCTAGCTCATAGTAGTGCATTAATGCTCCTGAGCCAACCTAGATATGCT